>NC_083464.1:22622500-22692500 GCF_030014155.1 Tachysurus vachellii | reverse complement strand
TAGCGGCACAGTTATAACTGTATTTATTTTTTTTGGCTCACTCTCTAATGCATTGGTGAGGATGTTGATGGCAGTGAGGGTAGACGGCTCTAAATGTTGTTCAATGGTGACTCTTTCCAAAGGCCCATGGCCTGCACATTCTGTCTCTTTGAACAACTCCAGTGTAGTCTGTGCTGCTTTTTTCAGAGAGGGCACATTGTCCAGTGAGGACAGATCAGGTTTCCTACCTTCAAGCAAATCCCTCAGCTGACAGAGTGAGAGAGAAACAAAGCATTTAGTAGAAATACATGCACAGGTTTTCTTGCAGTTTATGTTGTACATAGAGAGTATTGTTAGGTTATAAAACATGTTTACAATGTGTTGAGATTTGATCATGGATTGTTTTACTACATAAGATTTTAGTGCTTTGTGTGCTATGTAACCAACTTTAATGTTGCTCTGAGTTCTCTTTGCTAAATTGCTAAATGTCTCATTTCTAGTTCTCTTTCATCATCTCGTGTTCGAGATCCACCTATGGGAAGGGCATCCGATCCTGACTTCTACAGAAGCATCCAATTGCACCAAGTCTGGCTTGACAGACAGGAGCGCGTGCCAAAGGCAGGTAAGGTAACGCCCCTTACCCGAGTGCATAATGCACCTGCACGCGCTACCTTTCCTCAGTTAACATTCGCTTCTCGCGACTTCTGCTCCTACCTCACAGCTCCCTGGTTTTTTGGACTGCACTTGCTGTCTTTAGGAGGACATATCGGCTGATCAGCCTCCGCCAGACGTGCTCGTCCTCAGCCAGGTTAGCTTCGCGAGCCACCCACGCTCGCGCCCCCCTTTTTTTCTGTGGGCTGCCCGCCTGCCATTTTGCCTTTTTTTCTTTTTCCATGGTGCTTTCTAAAGCGGTGCCGGTTACTCCGGTGGACAGCCTATTGCGAGCCTGCCCGTCCGCGTGCGGCGCGCTCATCGCCGCGAGGGATTCCCATCCCTTCTGCGTTGTCTGCACGGGGCTCAAGCATGCGCAAGTACAACTTCAGAATGTTGACACACGGCTCTCTCATACGATCGCTAAAGCAGAACGATTGGTTTTGCTTGGTCGACCTAAGCGATGCTTTTTTTTTCACATAAGCATCTATCCTCCGCATATGAAATTCCTTCGTTTCACCCACCAAGGCGTATGTTACGAATTCGCGGTTCTCCCGTTCGGGCTCGCACTGAGTCCGAGGACGTTCTGTCTGTGTGCGGAGGCGGGGCTTGCGCCGCTGAGAGCGGCGGGTCTCAGGATCCTGGCTTATATAGACGATTGGCTTATTATAGCCGATTCGAGAGAGAAAGTGATTCAAAACACTGCCCGTGTGCTCTCACACATCGCTGCGCTCGGTTTCAGAGTCAATGTGTCAAAGAGCAATTTCACTCCCGCTCAGGAGGTTATATTCTTGGGCTTGGAGCTGAATTCCGTTACGATGTGCATTTTTACGATGTGAATTCTGTTTCTTCATTCATGAACTGTCTCGCGCGGTTCAGGGAAGGAATGCGGATACAGTATCGCACATGTCTCAGATTACCACTGGAGAGCTGCGGAGTTTTACGTGCATGGGACCTCTCTCAGGGCGATCATGCTGCGGAAAGTGGTAACGACAGATGCCTCTTTGACAGGATGGGGAGCCACTCAAGAGGGCAGATCAGTGAACGGTGTGTGGCCGGACTCACTTCATTCAGCCCATATAAATTACTTGGAGCTCCTCACTGTGTTGAAGGCTCTAAAGCATTTCTTTCCCCGCCTGCGGGGACATCATGTGCTGGTGCGTTGCGACAATACGACAGCTGTAGCACATATCAACCACCAAGGCGGCATGCGCTCCTCCAAGCTTCACACTCTGGCTCACACGCTGTCGGTGTGGAGCACACGGCATTTCCTGTCGTTACGGGCGACTCACGTCCCGGGCTTTTTGAACAGGGGTGCAGACCTTTTGTCGAGGGGGAACCCGCTCTACGGAGAGTGGCGGCTCCACCCTCAGATAGTGAGGCTGCTTTGGGAGAGGTTCGGCCAGGCTGCCGTCGACCTCTTCGCCTCGCCAGAGAACACCCACTGTCCTATGTTCTTCTCGCTTCCGGACGAGGACGTCCCCCTCAGCGTGGACGCTCTGGCTCATCCGTGGCCCAGCGCGCTACTCTACGCTTTCCCTCGGCTCTGCCTGATAGCTCCGACTCTGGCCAGGGTCGCTGTACAGGGTTTGTCTCTGATCCTCATAGCTCCCAGGTGGCCCAAGGCACCTTGGCTAGTGGAGATAATACCTCTGCTATATGCGGAGCCTTGGCCCCTCCCGCTGCGCACGGACCTCCTGGCCCAAGCGAACGGGGAAATCTTTCATCCTCACCCAGACAGGGTGGCTCTCTGGGCGAATTTAAGCACTATGGGGCTTCCCCCGCGTGTTATTGCCACTATTCAGAATGCCAGGGCCTCTTCCACACGTTCGCGCTATGATTGCAAATGGCGTGTGTTTGAGGAGTGGTGCGAGGAGTGCCAGCTCGTTTCGTATCTGTGCTCCGTTGCTGATATTCTGGGTTTTTTGCAGGACCTTATCGATCGTGGCAGAACCTTTTCAACGATTAAGGTCTACTTGGCGGCTATCGCTGCGTGTCACGCCGCTTTCGGCAACACTACGGTGGGACAGCACCCCCTTATCTGTAGATTTATGAAGGGCGCGCACCTCGCCTTGCCAGTCACCAGAAGTGTGGTCCCGGATTGGGATCTCTCCATGGTGCTGTAGGTGCTGGCCCAACAGCCTTTTGAGCCCCTGTGGGATATCTCCCTCAAGCTGCTGTCCTTCAAGATGGCTCTGCTCCTGGCTTTGGCTTCCGCCAAACGTGTCAGTGATTTGCATGTGCTCTCGGTTCATTCCTCGTGCACCAAATTCTCGCTCTGTGGAGATAAGGTTTTGCTTAGGCCTAACCCGGCCTTCATGCCTTAGTGCTTTCCAGCCTTCTCTGTTGATGTGATTGAGCTCTCCGCTTTTCACCCTCCTCCCTTTTCTTCTGCAGAGGATCAGAGGTTGAATGCTTTTTGCCCTGTGCGTGCCCTACGGGTGTATATGGACAGGACTAACTCTTTTCGGAGGAGCGACCAGCTCTTCGTCTCTTGGGCCCCGCTGAACATGGGGAAACCCATCTCTAAGCAACGCCTCTCTCGCTGGCTTGTGGGAGCCATCTCCTTAGCGTATGTACCTAGGGGCGTGCAGCCCCCAGGTGGCCTCAGAGCTCACTCCACTAGAGGCTTGGCTGCTTCTTGGGCTCTGTTTGGGGGAGTGCCCCTGCAGGACATTTGTGCTGCTGCGAGCTGGTCCTCTCCGCACACCTTTGTCGGGCACTCCCGGCTTGATGTTACCCGTACCACGGTGGCTCGTGGGGGCTTAAGTGTGGGCTCTTCATAGCCACGTGCTACTAGGCCCGCACTCCTTTCAACCCTGTCTGCCCGGCCTGGTTATGCATGTTTCAAGCATATAGTCTCCCCCTCTCCTGACGCCCAGGTTGGTCCATTCACATGTTTATATACATGTTCTTTTCCTGCAGGCGGCTCGCTTGTTGGACATCAGCGGGGTTCTAACATGCATGTTGCCACATGTCGTGTTTCTCTTTGGCTGGGTTGTTTACCCCGCCATGAGATGATGAAAGAGAACAATAGGTTACTTTCGTAACCCCGGTTCTCTGAAACATCGAGTGGAGAGATCCACCAAGTTTGCCCCGCTTGCTGCACGAGAAGCGAATATGCTCACTGAGGAAAGGTGCATTATGCACTCGGGTAAGGGGCATTACCTTACCCACCTTTGGCACGCGCTACTGTCTGTCAAGCCAGACTTGGTGCAATTGGATGCTTCTGTAGAGGTCAGGAACCAATGCCCTTCCCATAGGTGGATCTCTCCACTCGATGTTTCAGAGAACCGGGGTTACGAAAGTAACCTATTGTTTTATTCTGTTTTAGGAAGGAAGGAATCGAATGAAGCAAGTAAGGAAAGAAGGAATGAATCAAATGTTTGAATGAATTAATTAATTAATCAGGGACATATTGAGGTTGTTTTAAGGTAATATAAAGATCACCATTAAATGGAAATCAGCAATGAGCACTGTTTAAACTAAAACTCACTAAAATAGCTTAAGTATTATTGTTGTTTATGATATCTCTGTGCTGAAATATCAGCCATTTTGAAATATCTTTTACAATTCTTACAACTGGTACTTTTACTTTACACAGTTCATGAAACTCCCCCGGTTTAAAATGGAAACATATATAAAATGCTTACTGGTTCCTTAAAAAGTATGTGTTCAAGTGGGGAAAAAGCATTGTGTGTTAGAAACATTTATTACAGTTAAGCGATGAAGTTCCCTTTTTCATTCATTCACCTCTTCTCTGTGCAAACAAAAGCAATGTACAGTGTTCACACTGTTTTAATGGCTAAATGGCTTATTTTCACTCACTGCAAAGTCCAGGGTACTGATGGCTGCCTTGTCCTTCAGGAGAAGAGTGATTTGCTGTAAGAGAAGTGAGCGTGTGCTGACAGGGAGTCCTGAAAGCACCTCAAAATCTATCTGCAACTTATTCCATTCTGAGAGAGAGAGAGAGAGAGAGAGAGAGAATTATATTAACAGCATGAGGAATTTAATGATTGGAGTTAGTGTTGGCTGTTTATCTCAGGGAGAATGTAAATGGTTACACTACTGTTGGTTGTGGTTATTAACTCTGATTAACAAGAGCCATGCTAAGAGTGATTTGTGCAATATGTCCATGCTCTTTCTTTTAAAACCCATTGCCTTGTATTTTTTTAGCTGTATAAACGCCTGTCTAACTGGAGTTCAGCTTGATGTATTATTAGACCATGACCTACAAAGCATTCTGTTTGAATACTGGTTTTATCATATATCATATAAAATCATATTCTGTTCATTTGATGCAGGATCACTGATGGTGGTAAATGCCATGGTGTTATCTGACTACTCTATTGTCACAGCTGTTGATTGCTATGGTTCAAGCATTTTTGAGGGAATTTCCCCACCATCTGAGATGAGTCATCATCTAACCAAAATGTTTTGCTGTGTCCCTAAAATATCTTCTTGAAATTAGACCAGCTGGCAGTATTAAACGTATCTTACATAAAGGGGCTGATCTTTAAGCCAAAGTCCCTGGAGAATGTCCACAGTAATCTGTGATGTAACTAGGGTTTCTGCTGAATGTCATAATTGGTCTGTGGTCAATCAGATGAGGATGGGTTCCCTTTTGAGGCTGGTTCCTCTCAGGTTTCTTGCCAAGATTTCATCTCAGGGAGATTTTCCTTCACATAATCACCTCTGGCTTACTCAATAAAGATAAATATAAATGTAAATTTAGTTTCTGAAATTGAGAAGAAATCTATATTCCCTTAAACTACTTTGCAACAGTGTTCATTGTTAAAAGCGCTAGACAAATAAAATGTAATTTAATTAATAAATGTAAATCAACCGTAAATGTAAACGTTGACCAATCCTCCAATACAGCTCTTACCTTGCTGTAGCTTTTGGACTGGTGATTCAGTTGGCATGGTGTTGAGCAGTGTTGCATTTGCACTGTTCAAGCCATCTATTTCAATGTGTCCATAGGTGTCTGGCAGCAGGCACAGCTCTAAGAAAACAAGACTGCTGTGGTCAGACCAATCACTGTGACTAGCTTCCGTTTCCTGGTTAAATCACGCTAAGACAGAGCTTATCTAGTTAGCAGATAAATATAAAATTCTTAAACCAACAAAATCCAAAAAACAGAAAGACAATGGTTTGTCGAATTTGTGTTCATTATACAAATCCACTGGATAATAATTAAAGCAGCATTAGGATAATTCACACTAATCTGCTGCATATATTCCCAAATTGCAAAGAGCAAAAATATATTACCAAATTCACCGGTACTCTTCACGTTGAGTTCCATTAAACTGTAAGCCAGGGCTGTTTTAGCTGGGATTTCTAGTGAAACTTTGCTGTCAGAATGAAGGCTGCCATTCTTTACCGAAACCTGTAGAACATTGAGAAATGTGAAGGAGAGGTAAGAGCTTTTAAGGAGAGACATTCATAAAACACGCTGCTTCTGCAAAGCCAACAGCATCATGGATTACCACATACACCCTTCGCACACACTCTTCACCCTCCTGCCATCTAGAAAAAGGTACCTTAGCATTCAGGCCCTCACAACCAGACTGTGCAATAGTTTCTTCCCTCAATCAGGATTCTCAACAAACAGAACTGATCTATACTGAACACACAAACACACTTACACCCAACTGTGTGAACTACACTAATCACTCACTCAGTTGCTGTTTTTGCACACCACATTGCTGTTTGTTTTTTCCACCATGATAATGCACCATGTCACAAAACAAAAGTCATCTTATACTGGTTTCATGAACATGACAATGACAGTGATCTTCAGTCACAGGATCTGAATATAATAGAACACATTTAGGATGTGGTAGAATGTTACCCATAATGCAATATTCTCAAAGGAATGTTGAATGTTTGAATCTTGTGGAATCAATGCCATTAAGAGCCTTTTTGTTATTGGTATTAGTATATGTACAGCTGATATTGTCATTTATATTAAATATAAACCATAGAAAATATTGCTCTGAAGCAATTTTAACATTTAATGTCATTGCCTTTCTGTTTTACTACTAACTATATTACATCCTTGCTTGTAGGTTTCGCTGCAGAAAACAGACATCTATGTTAACAGTTCCTCAATGTTATACCAGCTATTAATCCAATCATTAAATTTGGCTTAAGCATGGATTGTGGCGGTTACCATCTTGAATGAATTGGTACTGACTACTAGGAGTAGTTTATTATTATAATCATTAACATTTCTGGGTCAGTATGCGTCATTCATTCATTCATCTTCTACCGCTTATCTGAACTACCTCGGGTCACGGGGAGCCTGTGCCTATCTCAGGCGTCATTGGGCATCAAGGCAGGATACACCCTGGATGGAGTGGCAACCCATCGCAGGACACACAGGACACACACACAGGACGGGCACACACACACACACACACACACACGGGACAATTTTCCAGAGATGCCAATCAACCTACCATGCATGTCTTTGGACCGGGGGAGGAAACCGGAGTACCCGGAGGAAACCCCCCAAGGCACGGAATGGAACCCCGAGCCTGGAGGTGTGAGGCGAACGTGCTAACCACTAAGCCACCATGCCCCCCGGTCAGTATGCGTGATTGGGGTAAATATTTTTAAACTTTGGTATTTGCATCCCTGACCCTCATATAGGTTATAAACTACAGTTCTAAGTAAATTAATTTGCTGATAAAGACAAGCTTGGTAAAAAAAAAGTGGATACCACTTTTTCTTTTTTATCGTTGTCACTAAGTTTTAGTCTTGAGTAACTCGCAAGCTTTAGAGTTTTAGATTCCAAGTCCCCATTTTCCATCTTAGAAACGTCCTCTCAAATGAATCTGCAGAGTTTATTGTCCCACTGCCTTAAAATGTTTAAATGCCTACATAGTGCAAGATCTCACTCTGTTGAGACCTTCCTCTTTAGGCAGGATATCTAAGACATATTCCACTTACTCTCCACTTGCTTTGCATTCATTTTTTGTAGTATTGTTTTGTAGTATTACTTTGTACTTTTGAAATTGTCATTTTTTTACTGACTGATATTGTCTTTTAGTTACCACTCTAACCACTCTAGCAGAAACTAGGATTTGTATCTAGTTTTCTCTAAAGCAGATGTGTTGTACCATTAACTGTTTGTGTGTTTTACAAATCACTCTGGACAAGTGACTAAATCCCTTAATGTAGATTCTTAGCACGTACTAATAATTCACCTTGTTATCTAAAAAGAAATACCACTTCAATTGAGATACATAAACTGCTTGGTTGCTTGTATTATATGAACCAAGAAGATTTCTAACACATTCTAACAGCTAAAGGTTGGAAGAATTTGGAAGACAAAACTGTCTTATGTTTAACTAAAGTGTTAATGTATAATTTCAAACAGGACTGACCTGAATCTTCTTGGGAACAGTGAATCCAAGAAAGGATGAGCAGCTTCCTTCTCCCTGAACTGTTTCAGTAACTGTGCAGGTCTGTGTGGTTATGATTCGCTCCTTGACCAGCGCGAACACCTTGTGCCTCTGCTGCAGTACCTGCTTCAACAGGGAGTGCTGTAAATCCAGACATCTATAAAGCCACATAAAACAGCATGATCAGCAACTTGTATGTTTGGCTTTTAAACAAAAGAACAATAATATAATGTTTAGTAAATCCCTTTTAACAAACATTCACAAAAATATATAATCCATCATCATACAGGATAATCACACACTGGTGCAGGGTCATACATTTCAGGTCATCTCCTCCCAATGTTAGAAATGTTACTGTCTTATAAAAATAAACAGTAACCAAAAGGTACATCATCTGACCGCTTTTTGCCACATACTACTATGGTAATGCAAACAGTAACAATTTTTCATTCTGTAATCACTAAACTGGATTCAGTGGTATTCATTTAAGAATAATGTCTTTGGTCTAGCACCATTTTTAATCACAAATTTAATCACAAATCTGTTCTACCTGATCTACAAAATACATAAAGAGATGGCAGTACTCAATAATTCTCTGTACATAATGTATATAAACTCTTATACCTTTTTGGCTTCAGAAGTAAAACTTCTTTGTATAAAGATTTACTACATTTATTAAAAATTTTAACTGAAAACTGTGGTATACCTTATAAACACACATAACAACCAGTCTGAACCTTTACTTATAGCAATGTGCAACAATTTAATTTTTTATGAGGAAACAAAACCTGATTTCAAAAGCTTGGATTCTAAGTTAAAGTTTTTTTACTTAGAATCCAAGCTTTTGAAATCAGGTTTTGTTTCCTCATAAAAAATTCAATTATTTACATAACTTGCAACAGAATTCGACCAGCAAGCGGTTTTACTTCTGCTTTCCCTAAATGTATGACCCTTTCTTGTTCACTTACCTATTTTTAGTGTAACATATAAGTTTCTGAACATCCACTTCTTGCTTCGTAAGGCTCCCAAATGAGGATGCCAGTTTGCGTAATCCTTTTCCTGTGACATTCACATTTGCAGGGCCGAAACTTGCTTCAGCATTTCCAGCCTCACTGTTTTCAACTGTACCATTATATTTTAAAAAGTCTGTTTCAATGAGAACTGTGGAAAACACAGGAAGGTATCATCTCATAAATGCACGGTTCAACTCTCTATAAGGTCTTTTCATCATTTAGCCGGATCTAGTGATTATCAATTGTTTTGCCAACAAATGTTTTTGGTTACATTTAAGGTTCAAGCTTTGCAGACATACAGAAGAATCAAAATACTGTTTATCTGTTCACATTGTCAATGTAATATAGAAAAGTTTGTATAATAATATCAATAACAATATCAACAATTAACAACAACACCAAGGTACTTGTAATAAATAGACATATATAAAGGTATAATACTTTAAATATAATAAAGTAAAACATATATATATATATATATATATAAAAACACATATATAGACATATGTTTAATGATGTGGAATAATCACAAGATGTCATGTTCCCCTTTCAGCACATATGTGCTTTAATGTATTGACCCAAACTTTAAACCATAACCCTTTGGTGACCAGTTAATGGACGCTCTGTCGTGATGGGCATAATGTTATGTAATTCCCTCAGAGTGTGCTGGGCCTTCTGCCATGTGCTATCGAGTCCAGCCAAATGCACATTCATGCCTTTTGTTCTGGTTTGATCACTTACTTTTGGGAGATTTGTCCTGTTGTTTTCTACAATTGAAGCTTCCCTGTGCCGTGTTTTTTGGATTTATGATCACAGACATGCCTGTACTAACTCTGTCTGGCTGTTTATAGACCAATTCCTTGAAATCATGGCTATGATAAGCATATTAGCATATTAGTTTGGTGGTAGCTTAATGTTAAAACATTGGACCTCTGCTTGAAAGGTCATGAGTTCCATACACAAATTCCAGCACCAAGTTGCCACAGCTAGGCCCTTGAGCAAGACACTTAACTCCTCAGCTGTATAAATGATAAATTTTGAAATAAAACTTAGAGAACAAATTATAAACACTTTTTTTCTGAAATATTGTTTATCCCTCATAATTTGATGGAATGTTTAATAAAATAAGTTTATTTGGTGGAAAATACAGCAATGAAATGTGGAGAGCAGTAACCATTATAGCATGAAAGGAGTTTAAAATGCTCGAGTGCTAATTTGTTTATCTGTGATTCTTGTTACTCCTGGGCTTGAAGCTAGTGGAGTTAGTGGTGCACTGATTTCACCAGGGACAATCTAGTGTAGTTACAAACAGCAGAGGGATTGGTCAGGTTTCTCTGTTACCTTCTAAAAACAAAAGACCAAGACCTTCTTTATACACTTGTCATATTGTCAATATCACGTCAGTGAGAAATTAAATGTAGAATGTATTGGAGACAGCAAATTGACTCAAGCATATAAATAAAATGTAAAGCTAAACTGTGCATCTATTCTGAGACACAGTAGAGACTCATTTCAGCCACTTCATGACAAATATGATGACGGCGAAATTAGTATTAACATGAACACTAAACTGTTATTTAATGATCTATGTGATTGTACAGATCAGGAGGTTAAACATCTGGACAGGGAAAGGACAAAAACACTGCTGCCTCTGTCTCTTTAAGCAGAGCTGAAACAAGGGATGATACTGCGACCACTTTCATAAAGAATTCGAAAGGCATTATGGGTAATGTAGTACTTATGGTACTTTAGCCATGCATTATGGGTACTTTATCCAAAGTAAAAAATAAACAAACTCATTCTAACTCCTAACAAAATTACTCTTTTGACGCCCGGTAGCACAAGTTTTGGATGTCTTGTAGCTAATTATGGAGATTAGTATTATACACACAGTTCCTTTTATATACTGTAATGGTTGTACAGTAATGAATATCCAGACAGTGTTGAAGCGCTCTACCTGGTTCTATAGGATCTTCCCCAAGTAGGACGTCGTTCAAGGTGAAGTCTGTGGGAATGTACTTGGGTTGCTGCCAGAACCAGGACGGATTCCGCTTGATTACCACCGAAACAACACTCAGATTATCTGATTCATTTATCCGGGAAACGGGGATTAAACAGCCGTCAGGGTCAATCTCATTCACAAATTTCCTGGTTGCTTTAGAAAACATCTTAAAAGAGAACAACAGAGAACAGAAATAGAATAACTACTGTTTCAATACCCATCACTTTCTATTTCTATATTATATAACTAGTGAGCATAGTTTGGGACATTATTAGGACATCAGTGTGTCTACTGCGAGCAAGCTAACTTTAATGTTTACAGGTTATAAAACATTTATAGGCGAAAAAACATGTATAAACCTACTTAAAAAAAACAAGCTTGCCAGGGAAAAGGATGTGTTTTCATTTGCCTTTTCATTTTTCAAAATATTGTTTTTTTTTTGTTTGTTTTGTTTTCAAGTACAACGGTAGATGAATCACACTAGTCTTTATCTTAGCTCTTTAATGACACCGGAAACAACAAAGCTGCAAAAGACCCACGCGCTCTTGGTTTTACGCAAAATAAAAGAAATTGCACAAATACGCGTCACGACAAACTGAATTTCTTACCGTATTATCGTCGATGTGATAAAAAAAAAAAAAAAAAAAAAAAACGTAGTGAGGATAATCATCTACGATAACTTCCAGTGAATGTGTGTGTGTTACTCTACTTTCTCTAGGGGGAATCTTTTAAACCTGAGCTCCACCTCCAAACCCGGCCACTGCTCCACTGACTTATACTACTACAACTTAGTTATTTCCTTCCGATTTTAACCAAATAATCTGACCTAAATACATGAAAAATTTCTTTACCAAAACTGAGAATGAGAAGGGTGTTGCCGTTTCTGTTTTTCTATATAAAAAAGCAGTATAAAAAGTCAGTAGCTACCTACTGAATGCTCAAAAACGTTTGACTAACTAGACTAATGCATATACTAATTAAATCATCATGATAACTGAATATCAAATGGAATTACATAAGCAATAAATATATTGAAATCTGGTATTTTCCATAATAGTAACAATGATATAACTTAGTCATGACACCACAAGCATTTTATACAGTGACTGCATATAAAGAGGGGATGAAAACACTTTATTTTTTCTGAAATATTGTTAAGGTTTATCGCGTAAAAAAAGACCTGTTAATAAACCACTGTTTTACTAGCATGTTTTACAAAATAACCAATGTACTCCAACAAAAACTTTTATGTTGCATAAAACAGGATCAAAATTAAAGAACATAAGAAAAAAGATTACAACTAAACTAAAAAGATTACAACTTTCTCACATTGTTTTGATGTGATCTTGGCCCACTCTTCTTCCAATATCTTACAAAGTTCAGTAACTGTAGTGGGTGTCTTAGCATTTACTTTGTTTGGATGGGGGGCGTTGTCTAGCCTTCCATGCTCTACACCATTTATCCTGCTGAAATCGGGGGAACCTAGAACCTATCTCAGGAGACTCAGGGCAGTCTTGGAAACCCCTGAAGCGTAGGGGAAACTCACACACACATGGTAGAGGTGAGAATCACTGGCTATTTTCAAACGACGGTTGAAGACCTACTTATTCATGAAACACTTCAACTAGCAATTCCTTCCCTGTTTGTTGCATATATGTTTATTAAAATAATAAATAAATAAATAAATTTATAAAACTTTAAACAATGTTTTAGACTCATGGTATCTTAAGTATGTAACCTAGTGTGTGTACGTCACTCTGGATAAGGGCATCTGCCAAATGCTGTAAATGCAAATCAATCCCACAACCCTGGAGGTGTGAAGCAAATGTGCTAATGACCAATGAGGGCATTGTCTTGCATGAAAATTGCAGGCTGATAAGGAGATGCTCACAGGGAATGAAAAGAAAGAGCAGCAGGGGAGTGTGGGTGAAGCTAAAGGGGGTAGTGAGAATGACCCCATTGGAGGACATGTGGCCATGTGGCAAACAAGAAGAGGTGAACCAAGAGGTACTCAAATACAGTCTGTTGGGTGGACGGTCCCAGTTCAGGTCCCAGTTTTTTGACAGCTGCTTGAGTCCCAGGTTTCTGCACCGATTAAATAAATAAGTAAATGTCTGATAAATGTTTGCATTTAGGGCTTATGTTTATTGCCAGTTACCTGGGCCATACTTATGCAGACACTGAGTTTTTAGTCCAGCGATCAGAATATTTTCAAAAAAATACTGTTCATGACTTGATCAAGTTTGATACTTCATAGATTTAGGTTTTTGATGTGTTGAGTTGTGCATCACTCATTTTAGGCTTTTGTTTATTAATTAAGATTTGGAGTGGAAACTCATGTAGCTGATATCACATGGGCTGTTGATATTTGTTAATTAATTGCCATGTTGGATAACAAAAAATGTGACAGTGTAGCACAAAAAGCAAAATAAATCAGAATGTGGACATCCTACAGGTCAGGAGCTACTTTTTATTTAATTCTAGGGATTTAATTTGGAATAATTTTTTTCAGTGGGTCTCACTGCCCATCCGCATGGCTCTGTTTCAATCAGGGTTTACTCTACCTTCCACGTTATTTAACTCCTTATTACTCTGCGTGAAAAGTGTTCCTTTTATGTTTAATCTTTGTTGTGGTTTTTAGAGAAAACGTTAGCTGGAAGTTGTGTGGGTGTTGTTGAAAAAAAAAAACTGTATATGTGAAAGAAGCCTTAATTGTACTTAATGCAGAGAAACATAATGAGTACATGGGTGAAGACTGAGGAATACAGACAGGTGTCAAAACTAATCTCACAAGGCATGCACGAAAAATACAGAGTAGGCTCAGCTGACCTTTATTTTCGATTGTGCTAACGTAACAGTTCTGGGAACGACAGGAAATTAGGCTGAACTTGTGAATAAAAAAGGAAATCCTTTTTTTTTTCTTTCCAGTTGTGACCCACATGCTTTAGATTGGTGGTTAGAATATTTGCCTTACACCTCCAGGGTAGGGGGTTTTAGAGCAACTGTTCCTTAGCAGACTGAGGTTGTGATTTGTAATATTCAGCAAGAACAGTCCAACACATACACACATGGGCTAGTTGCTGGATAGTATGTCTGCAGGTCTTAAACCAACATTTACAAAGACTTTTGTACACTCAGTAGTACGATACCCATAGGCATGTAGAAGTGCTCAAATATATTGACATTCACTGCAACAATAAACCAAAGTCCTCCCACATCTCAGCATAAAATTTAGCTTAATCTATATTGTAAGCACAAGGACAATGCTTCATAGCTTCTGTGTTATTTACATTGTTCAAACTGACAGCATCTGAATAACAGTTAACAATAGCACAAACTTCACTACAGTATAAGACAGTGAACACCACTTTAATCAGTGAATTTAGTATTGTGACAATAAATAATAAAAAACTAGCCACAGAAATAATTGTTTTATTGAAGAAAAAAGATCTTAGCTGTTGTCATTGTAATTTTCCAAGTTGTTCTCTTTCCAGGAAGAACTTGATGGATACAGATTACAAAAAAAAAAAGCTGAAACATTCAGCTAAACATTCAAATGCAGTGTGGTGACTATTTAGTATTTGAAAGAAAGCTGTGTGATTACTTCTTAGATGCTAGCAACATTGTTATGTTTATATTTTTTAAACATGATTAAAGGCTATAATATAGATGTTATGGAATATGTATAACCATAAGGCATAAGACATAAGGTGTGAAATTCTTTCTCCAATATTGTCCTTATATTATACACTAGTATACCATCTCTTTTAGGAGGTAGACAATGTTACTTTGATCAAATGACAGCATTTTTCAGACATGCATGCGCAAGTTCTTTTGTTTGTTGGCAGGACTCAGGCATTTTTCTGTCTGCAGTTTCACTCTGGTCCCCAAAAGTACAGTATGCAACAGTGTACGTGTCAGTATTTTTGTGCTACTACTTGCACAGAGCAGTTTCAGAGATGACGAACTGGGATATGTTTGCATAATTTCTAAAACATTCAAGGAAGATGCCTGCATAAACACACTAAAATATATGAGAAGCATATTAAGGCATTTAAAATAGAATATTATGTAACACAGGGTGCTGGAATATGGATAAGTTTCTGGAAACAGAGGTACGGTTTTTTATGTTGATTATCAGGCAAAAGAATTGCCATCGTCAGAGTTTGGCCTCTGTAAGATGGGTTTCCACCCTCCACTGGAGATGTGTTTTTCTTCCATATACAGAAGGTCAGAGCAGGCAGAGACAGAAGAGGCCTGGGAGTAAGTAACATTCAACTGTAGATCACCACAGCACTGGACAATCCAGATTACTGAAGCCTGGGTCTTTCCTCAGGTCCCAGTACATGTTGTTGCTGACCCATGTGTCATCTTTTGATTTCCTTTAAGAATCAAGCCAAAAAAATGTATTTTATTTCATAGTAACAAAAAAAAATAACACTGAGTTATCCAAGGCTACATTTAAGCATACTAAAAACTGACCCTTTTCATATATTAATTATGATTACAATAAGAATACTACAACAACTATAATGATTATCTATTATAAAGCAAATCGATTTTAAGATACCTACTATCTTCATCATCAGGGCCATAGACTGTACTGAGGATACAGAGTAGACCATGACTATTCATCCAATAATATCACATTTACTGTAATTAAAATTAACACAGCAAATGTAATAATGTAAAGATTTAAATTTAAGCATAATTTAAAGCGAAGGATTGATCTAAAATCCAAACTGCCAAAAAATAATTTGGGTGTATACACTGAGCTACATTAGGCAGTGGTGGCTTCATGGTTAAGGGTCTCTATTGGGGTTAAATCCCCATCACCACCATGCTGCCACTGTTGGACCCTTGATAAAGGCCCAAATCATGAATGGCTTGGAAGATTGTACCTTAAACTCCCTGGAGTATCAGTTATATTTATACCCTTACACCACTTAGTTTCATAACTACACACCTTCTATATTAGTTACACTGTAGTTACTGCTTAATTTCCAGTTATCTACAAAATGCTAGTAATTAATAAACAGGGCATCTAAGATGTACAGATGATGCATTGATAAGTAAACTTTGGATCTTACTGGAAGAACCGTGGCTGATGTGCTATGCTGTTCTCCTCGAGGACTCTGCGCCTATCTCTCTGTAGCTGTTCGATTCTCTGCTTCTGTGCTTCTGCAGCCTCAACATTCCCCTCCTCCAGTAACCTACACACGCACACACAGACACACACGCAGGCATAGACAGTATGTTAGGAAATATGGCATTCCATATTGGCAGGTTCCACTTCTATCAGCCAAGAACAGAATGTTGAGGGTGCAGTGAGCAAAGGATCAACAAAAACTGTCAACTGTCCTGTTCTTCTCATGTTGCTTCTCTACAACATTAGAAGGATTCGGCCATTTTTGTGCACACAGGCTGCTCAGGTACTTGTTCAGTCTCTTGTCATTTCAAGACTGGATTACTGCAACGCACTGCTGGCAGGTCTACCTATGAATGCAATCCGTCCTCTACAAATGATCCAAAATGCAGCTGCCTGGCTTGTTTTCAACCTGTCTTAGTTCTCGCATACCACCCCGCTGCTGCGATCCCTCCACTGGCTTTCGGTAGCTGCACGCATCAGATTCAAAACACTGATGCTGGCCTACAAAGCCAAAAATGGACCAGCTCCCTCTTACCTAAAAGCCCTCATCACTCCTCGCACTGCACCCCGCACCCTCCGATTTACCAGCACTGCTCGACTGGTTCCACCATCTCTCAGGGTAAGAGGCAAGTATACTACAAGACTCTTCTCTGTTCTGGCACCAAGGTGGTGGAATGAACTTCCCCTAGAGGTCCAGACAGATGAGTCACTGCCTATTTTCAAGTGGCGGGTGAAGACTTATTCAGGAAACACTTCAGCTAGCACTTCTTTTGTAACAAAAAAAAAAAAAAACAAAAAAAAAACTTTGAAACTTTTTCATTGTAACTTTGAACAAATGCTTTAAACTCATGGTATCTTAAGTATGTAACCTAGTGAGCCAGCATTAATGTAGTCAATGTTAGAGATTTAAGCACTTATGTACGTCGATCTGGATAAGGGCATCTGCCAAATGCTGTAAATGTAAATGTAAAAATAGTTTGAATATTTGAAGACTGATTTCTGCTGAGGCACACAGATGGTAGGGTCAGAATTTGGCACCAATGGCATGAATCCATGAACCCAACCTGCCTTGTGTTATCCTTTCAGGATGGTGGAAGTGGTGTAATGAAGTAAGGAGTGTTTTCCTACCAGTCGATGCTTTTATAACACAGCCTGTTTGTACATCAATTCATGGCCATTCATAATTTACTATATTCTAATGGCTATTTTCAGCATGATTTTAAACTGGTTTCATGAGCACAAGAATGAGTTCAGTGATTTTCGGTGGACTTCCCAGTCACCAGATCTGAATCCACTAAAACACTTTTGAGATGTGGTAGATTGGGAGATTCACAGCAATACATCTGAAAATACATCTGAAAAATTTGCATGGATTGTGTAATGCAATCTAGTCAACATGGAGCAGAATTTAGGAATATTTCCAACATCATGTGGAATCCAATCCATGGAGAATTGAAGCTGTCTTGAGAGCAAAATAAATGTTCCTAATAAAGTACATAGTGAGTTGATTTTAAATACTCTGTTGAAAATACATTTACAGTGACATATTAAATATGTTGCACATTTATTTCCAATAGGTCAAAAATATTTTCTAATCTGTTAATGAACTGAAACTGAAATAGAAGGAAAAAATAATATTTTTATTTATATCACTTATCTAGACTCCTGATATGTGCTGAAATGCAAAATGTTCATGGGTTTACCTCTGATCGAGACGTAATCTAGTGTCTGTGGGTGGCAGTAAAACTTTGGTTTGTGGATCCAGTTCATTCAGCTCAAGAGCAAACTTTGTGAAGCCGTAGTACTGCTCATAGTCAGGAGGCATTGGATCTATACAAAACAATATAAAGCCCATTAGACAAAGACATGAAAGACATAATTTAGTCCCTGAAAGTAAAAAGGTGTGAAAACCATCCACGTATGTAATTGAGTTATCATATGGCATATGTTATTGATCAGCATGCTTCAATCACATAGAATTTTCTTGGCTAGAATTATTTATAAATCAGAATGCTTAATGTTAATGCACATGGCGTTGTATTCGATTAAACAGTTTTTCTTTCAGCTGCAATACACCTTCTTCTGGTGTAACTTGGTTACAGGACTGCTGGAAACAAAGTTGTATACATGACTCTATGTATGTGAATCTTACTTGTTCTCCAGATGCATGTAGCAGATGGTGGGCTTCCACAGTATATACCCTCATGCCATTTCCCAAACAGCTTGTGTATCACCTTGCCTTTGTGGTCCATGACTGTTCCCTCCACCTCATTCATGCTGGAGTTCCAGTACTTTGCCTGCAAGGCACATACAAAAAAGCAGAGGCATCATTTTCTCAGTCCAATCAGTCTAAGATCAACACCATGGTCCGCAATAGCCGTTGTTTTTATGCAGCAGAGAGTAAAGCAGGGGGGCACGGTGGCTTAGTGGTTAGCACGTTCGCCTCACACCTCCAGGGTCGGGGTTCGATTCCCACCTCCACCTTGTGTGTGTGGAGTTTGCATGTTCTCCCCGTGCCTCGGGGGTTTCCTCCGGGTACTCCGGTTTCCTCCCCCGGTCCAAAGACATGCATGGTAGGTTGATTGGCATCTCTGGAAAATTGTCCGTAGTGTGTGATTGCGTGAGTGAATGAGAGTGTGTGTGTGCCCTGCGATGGGTTGGCACTCCGTCCAGGGTGTATCCTGCCTTGATGCCCGATGACGCCTGAGATAGGCACAGGCTCCCCGTGACCCGAGGTAGTTCGGATAAGCGGTAGAAGATGAATGAATGAATGAATGAGAGTAAAGCAGCTTTACTACACATTCCTAAAGGCAGATAACATGCAGTATGTGTTTTTTTTTTGCTTTCCAGGAGATGCCACTGCTGAGACATCAGTGAGTCAGTGGCAAAATAGTTTTAGGCTTAGACTTCATGCCCACGAACCATTGCCTGAACCTCTGCTGCATATGGCACACAAAATCAGAAACACTTAAGGAGTCATCTGACTGGTTGAATTCTGCAGGATTTTTGGAAGCTGTGTCTGGTGTCCAACTAGAAACAATTTCCATCATGAAAGAAGTGTGTCATTGCGAGTGTTACAAAGTTTGTCACAGTTTAGACTCATTCATTTGCATGACTTTCTTAAATAAACAATCTATAGTTGCATGCTGGTCGGTTTTCTGCTAGCATTGACTTTACATTTTCACACACCTAAATATGGCGCTGAACAAAATTAACTGTGACTGGTTGCTTCACATGTCTGTCAGATGCCCTCTTGGGTGGTACTTGGGTGTCCAAATAAATCTGCTTTAGAGAACAGATCTTCTGCTGTCAGTCTGAAGGTCTGGCTAGGCAAGACTAATGGTGAAATAGAGAGGATGAACTCTCTTCTCTCTCTCACCCTGTGTTTATCTCATTCTCTCTCTGCCTCTTACCCTCTTTATCAGAGTGACCTGTAACATTAGAAGCCATGGCATGTCTTTGGAAACGTGCCATTTTCTATTCTCCCACAGTCAGTGCCAAAGCACTCCCATCACCGAGCTAGAGGAAGTGTCTGTCTCTGGGTGGCTGCTCTGTGTGATGGGTCAATTAGTGTCTCTCTCACGTTCTTGAAAACTGAAAAGTAATTCCCAGCATGCCTCTGCTTACAATGTAGTAGCAATAATGAAGAAAAGGGAAGAAGAAAAATTCTTCTTCTTTTCTGTATGATCAGACTTCTACTAGAAAAAGTATTTCAACATACCTAGCCTCTTGATAATCAGAAGTAGCTGCTATAAATCATAGTGTACCTGGGGTTTAGCACGATATATACAAATACATTACCGTGATTTTATTTTATAATCTTCCAACATCATAAAGAGCAATGAATGTGATAGAGGATACACAGCAAAAGGATTTCATTTTATTTAATGTATCAGCATGTGTAGAAATTTAGCTCACCTTGATGAAGGTGACTTTGCACTGACAGATATCGCTGCTAGTGTTCTTAATGCAGATTTCCCCATAGTGCTCGATCCAGCGCTGACCACTCAGAATGTTGTGAATACATGATGTTACTTTGTTCCACTCATAGTGGTCTCCCAGCCTGGGAAAGCAAGCAGAGATTTAAGATTACTCTCAAATTCTGATCACTTAAATGTGTTACAATATTAGTTAGTCTAACATTTATATGAAACACATAAAAGGAAGATAAAAACAATAGCGCTGCACTATGTGTTTGTATCACATTACACATGGAAGTAAACAAGGAAATGCAACAGCTGCATTATGAAACATTTAAAAGATTTAAAGGTGTGCGTTTTTTATTTACTCAAATAGTTATTTCATGTGACATCTAAATAAATTTACATTTCACTAGCCAGAATCCACATAAAATCTTAAGATTCCAGAACTTTATCCAGTGCAGTCTGTGCTAAAAAAAACATAATTTAGGAATAAGCAACAGAACTCTAACCAGTACTTTCCCAACAGAACTTTTCCAGTCTAACTGAGCAGAAGCCACAGTTAAAAATTGTTTGAAGACCCAGACCAGCTCATTAAAGTTATGTAATCAGGTGTGGTTAGAATGGTTGCAATAAAAAGTTGTAGCCACACCATTTGTTTGTGGACTAGTCTTATATTCGGTAGACTTCCTTTAAAGGAGTTACATTAGAAGATGGGATGTTTAAGACGTGGATATTCCACCTCAGAATACAGGATGATTATAAAAATTCAAACAGTATTTACGTGGAGTCCTGGCAAAACTCTGCATATGATTTTGACCTTATTTACTATATGTAGTTCTAAAAATTATTTTTCCTTAAGTCAAATATATTGCTTGTTTGCATAAATCTCAAGTCAGACGTCTGGGTGTGAAACAAGTCACTGAATTGATTAGGCTTGCGGCCACATTATGGCAACTATAGTAACTATTCAACAACTGAATCAAAGCATGTTCAATGTGTGAGGAAATTGTAATTGTAAAACAAAGTGTAATATTTTGCCCAGGCAATTCCCACCCAGAACAGCAGAGGGCACTCTACACTGACATTTATATGACTTTTTTTGGTTTCTTAGCTTATTTCCTGAATAAAAAATAAGACATTTCTGTGCATACAAAAACATGTACTGTGACAGCACTTCCTGCATACAGTTCATTGTCCTTCTTTTGGGATGTACATACAGAACATATTGATTAGTATGTTTGTTGTACGAAATGCCATACATTCCTATGCCAGACCCATTGACCTACATGATGGTGTGCATTGTTTCCATGCTGCAGTCTCAGCCTACTGCTTATGCTTTCACTACTGACTGCGCTTATGCGTTTACTGCTTTCACCTACTGTACAGTACTGTAGAAAGAATATTTGGATGCATCTACACTACAGATTGTGGTGTAAAATATGAGGTGTGTTTTTATTGTATTTTTATTGTATAGTGATTCATAAAATAAACATTGTTGACAGCCCTAACAGTTAATCAACCTGTGTGTAGGTGCACATAGAGAAGCATGTAAAAAGGTACTCAGTGAGGATCAAACAGAGAGAAAACTGCATGACACATGACATTAAGGCTTGACAAAATCACACTTACCCAGGGAGCACCACATGAGTGGTGCCGACCGGAACAATCTCCATGGACTTCCCCCAGAACTTGTTTTTCCACCTCACATCTGAATGCGTCACACAAACATCAGGGTCATTTTGAGAGCACTTCCCACAAAGCCATCTTTAACCCTTAACATATCTACTGATGACTGATTGTACCTTGCCAGAAGATGAAGTTTTTCGACTCAGCATGGCATGCAGATATTGGGGGGTGATGGCTTACCTAAAGATAGAAAAACACAAGGAGGTCACAGACCCTAGACTGAAATACTGTAAGTTAATGTGTACAATGTAAACAAACCATGTATATAATTAGCCTGAACATAGTCATACTTGCTCTGCTGTAAAGCGGAATCCTTTATCTGGCCGGTCGCACTCGTATGTCTCTCCCAGCACTGGGTTGAAAGGTTTCCCTCCTGCTCTGTAGTAACTGGAGGCATAGCCTGATACCGCAAACGTTGCAATGTACACCTACACAGGCACACAACATTAGCTGTGACACCAATCCTTGTCCATCCAGGTTTATACAAAATGGGTACAAATACATCAGGTACCACAGAGCACCATTACTACACTAAACTATCTGCCTAAATGGTAATGCCATCAGCACTAATATGTATGCCTGACGAAAAAAAAAAATACTTCAAACAGGAAGGAAGCTATTTGAAGAAAAAAAAAATACAATTTTTGACCTTGCTGTGTCCTCGACCCTGTCTGGATTGATTCCAAAATTTTATCAGCCCATCTACTTGTCCCAATAATAATAACAAATAAATCCCACAACATTGCTCTGGAGCTATTGTGCTATCAAATAACTCAAACAGACAGACATCCCAAAAGCATAATTCCTCTACCACTTAGTGACAGGAATATAAATATTGGATGGAATTTTAACAATTACATGAAAGCAGTATACTAAAGTGTGGACAAGTGAGGAAGCAAAACATGATCACTCTGGCTACAAAGGTCATTATAAAACCATCAACAGTTCTCAAAGCTGAGAGACAATTCAGATCTCCATCAACCCATTACTGTCCACCACTGCCTCTCCCTCTGCTCCGTAATGAATACTGGAAGTACTATCACACAGAGAGTGGCTGACTGCGGCCAGTTTAAAAGCTCCTCTAATGGAGCACTGGTACAGTTAAGGAGACCCATGTCACTCAGGTCCACCCAGTGAACATAGAGCAGTGACCAGAGAACTTTGTGGACCGCTTAATGCAAGTCACGAATTTGGTGGGATAAAGCTTTGCATTTGTGAACCCATATATACAGGGTAACATTAAATGAGCCTCCTATAGAAACCCAGACACTAAAATCTTTACAATAAATATTACTGGAAACACAGCAAGCTTCACTCCCATTATCTGTCTGAATGTTTGTAGATCTGCCAAAGTGAATCTGGCCAAAGCTCACTTTACCCGCAGAAGGCATCACTCTATCATGGTAGTAAAACAGTCCTGGGCAATGGCCATCAGATGTAAGATGAGCTTAGATTAGGCCTTTAAAAGACAATAGCTCCAGTAATGGTAAAAGTGATCAGCTAACGGGACATCAGACATCTGATTAAAAATGTGACAGAAGAAGTAATATTCTGTCTGTAATAGGAAGATGATCCAATTTAGTACTCCTTGGAAAGATGATATAAATATGCTATTTGGAAATTCAATCCTTTTTTGAGGACAAAAGAAAGTAAAGAAATCACACACAAAATGCATGAAAACAGAAGATTCAAATATCAGACTATATTACCGTCACTGCAGTAACAGAAGTTAAGCATTCAAAGTGGATCATTCTAAAAGCTTATATTATAGTGACGTTTAGTTTGAGTTTCAGATTGGTGGAAGGAAGGAGGAATGAATCACAATAAGATGTGCTACAATTGGAAAATAATTCACTTCAGAAAAGGCATTAGGTGCCTCCCCAGTCACATATTTATGACTATTAAGGACATTTTGAAGTATAAATAGTAGGTAGTGTGTTCACACTGAAAAGTGGATGATGAACTTTTTTAACGTAAAAAAAAAGGAAGTGTAGAAAATTGGACACTTCACGCAAACAATGGTCACAACTTGTTGGGACTTTCCGGCACTGACGACAGATAAAAAAAATCATTGTTGTGTAATTTATTGATCAACATTTTAAAAATGGACTTCATTCAGCTATAGGCGTTTTTCATAAGCGTTTGACTTCATTTGGATGAAACGAACAGTTTTACAGATAGTAAAAAATGTTTATAAATTTGAGTGCATAGTGTAAGTGCACCATGTGTAGTATGTAATTTTAATTAATTCTTGTTAGAGAATCATACCACCATGTTGTTGATTATTTTCTGACACTAGCACCCATACACCCACTTTTATTCCTTTTTTGGGTAAAGCTTGTGGTTGAAATTTGTAGTTGAATTTTTTGTAGAGTAAACCAGTTTTAAAGATATACAAGACACCATCAATTCAGTCCCATTGACACTTGTGTTCATTAGTAAAATTAATAAAAATCTAGTTCTAGATGCTTTACATTACTTGACATTATTCATGATTTATGAATACACGTCTTATTTATTAACCATGTCATACACATGTATATGCGTGTGTTTCTACGTCCTGATGGATACCATGCGTTCAAACGGGTCCTGTGTGTGTGCGGCTCGGTCGAGCAGCTCGCTGTACTCTAGCTCCTCACACAGCCTCTGCAGGGTGTTGAGTGGCTCGTTCAGCTGCACTGGCATAGCCACCTTGGACAGGTCCTTTCCAATGTTATTCCTCAGGATGTTCCACAGACTGATATTGCTGGTGTTGGGACTCGGAGAGGGGAGCAAAGAACGGCGCTTCCCCTGAACGCCGTTCTCTACACAATCTAGAATCAAATGGATATATTGGATGAGGGAGACAATTCATGGAGAATCAGAATGTTGTTGAAATTGGTTTGGGGTGTGAAAGAAGTACACACTATAATTAACATCACTCTCTGTGCTTGTTTTGTCATCTTAACTGACTGAAAGAACAAGAAGCAAATCAAGTGAAATGCCTGAGTCACCTGATTCAAGTCTCTCGTTCTGGACCTCATGGTTGAAGTTGTCCATGGAGATATTATCACTGATATCGCTGATGTATGAGTCATCTTCTGAAGGCTAATGTGAGAGAGAGAGAGAGAGAGAGAGAGAGAGAGAGAGAGAGAGAAAGATCATTATTACGTCACTTCCGCCGTCTTGTCAGATTAACACCTCCTGCACGCAGCAGGTTACTCAAATGCCTGGGGAGCACTGATCTCTCTGCTCCTCTTACCACCCACCATTAATGGTGGAAGTCTCAGTTAAATGTGCACAGAATGTTTGGATGATTGAATTTGAGAGTAGGAGTAGAGGCTACAGAGAGAGCTAGAGCAAGATCGAGATAAAGAGAGAGAGAGAGAGAGAGAGAGAGAGAGAGAGAGAACTCTCATGAGATGGGAACAAATTTTCACTTGGCTCTTTGAGAGGTATTTTTAGAAGCGAGCAATTAGCTCTATTTTCACATTACTTCTGCTACTGGAGCTGTTTGGACAGGTCTGCCCAAAGCAAAAATGAAAACGAGTGAAGGAGAAGCGTGAGAGAGCCAAAATAAGGGTCTATAGTGCATCATACAACATAACGCTGGCCTTAGCATCAAACCCCACTTAAGAGCAAACTAGAAACATCCTACTCCCAGGATATGAATCACACATCCTCATCAGGGAGGAGAAAAGTGAAGGAGGGAAAAGTAATATTCCAGGAAAAAACATCAATGCTGTAAAAAAAAGTGTAAAAAAAGCTTTATACAATGATCACAACATTGAGGTACTGTAAGTTCTAAATAAAATGGCCTAGCATTTACAGTGTGGTCCTTTTACAAATCCTTACCTCATTCTCAGAAGAGCTTGCGGAAAGCAAAACTTCTTGAGCGTCAAAGAACTCAGACAGAGACTCTGTAATGGATGCTCGGCTCTCATTGGACGCCTGGTGGACGAGGTGACGGGAACAGTCTGAGGATTCCTGTTTCTGTAAGGGCAAGTCATAGCTCTGAGGAATTGCAAACATACATGGCTTGTATGTCCATTTTAAATCATTTGAGGCATTTTAATGACATTGAAGAAAGGGGTACTATGGATCCTAGCAAAATTAGTCACCAGATACTACTTGCTCCCAATTTTTTTTTTTTACAGAAGAAACCCAACTTGTATCAATGCAAGCACATTGTGGGTTCTAATTCTCAACAGGAAAGAAAGCTATAAGCTCGTACCACAAGCCATGTTAATTAGTGCAGAAGGAAGGCATTAATTCAAAAGCACTGTTGACAGAGTAAACCACAGGAAATACCAACAACATTGATTTGTTTTGCATGTGCGGGAGTTTGACTGAGTATGTGTTGTCAAGGAATTTCCTTAACTAGCAACAACTTACAACTTGTCTTATTGCGAAGTAAAGTGAGTGAAAGCATAAAGTTAATTTTATTATTGTTATCATGTAATATGAACTTTTGTCTCACTTAAGATATGAATGCTATGTTCTTATCTTGAAAGTTGAACCTATAAATGCTGTAATATCTAGAATTGACAGTTCCTTTAGAAGCACCAGCCCCTTCTAAAAACACTGTATATTGAATATTGAACATTGAATATTGAGTTTGTAAAACTTTCCACATTTTCATTTAAACATGCTTTTAACATGGTACCACTACTGTGTGGTCTTTCAAAATGATTACATCTGACACTGTACAAGATGATCCCTAATAAATATAACTTCTAAAAAAAGTGTGATAATGTGTTTGCTTCATTTTAGATTATACAATAACGATCATCTAAGGACAGACTATGTTCCTTTCCTGTCATAAATCACTGTGATCTGAGCTCATGCAGAAAATGGGCTTGCATAAACAAAGACATTCTTCAAAGTGAGCTTAAGGTTATTTAGGTTATTATTAAGGTAATATTTTATCTGTGCAATATGATTATTAGTAACAGTTTACGCATTTGTTGCTGCCCTGTGAGTCTCACGTCCTATTGATGGCTTTGGGAACAACGCTGATTTTTAAATAAAATATGTCTGACAATGGGCAAACCTCGTTGTCTTTTGGCCAAATAATTCATTTTATCTGTAACATCAAAATCATATTAAACTGTGTCAAAGCCTGTTTTAAACTACAAACATTATATTCCTACCATGAGAACTAATTAAGATTAGGCTTTTTAAACATTCCTTCCAAGTTTTCAATTAACAGTAAATTACTACACTTCTACATGGTACACTTCTACAATCTTTCCTGATGAATCACAGAAATGTTTCTAAGCATGTTTGTACACAATAGCTGGGAGCAGCAGAATTATTTATTCAACTCTGCTGTGTGTTTCATCTATGAAATGGATTAACCCTTGCCATTATCTCTTTGTGGAACCTGAGGATGATGCTGGTGTTTGGACAATAAGAGGGTGCTGCTGGTGGTGGTGTATTCCTTACACCCACCTGCAGCGAGCCAGTGCTGAAGTTTTTAAGGATGGCAGGCTCAGAGATATGCGACTCTATGTGTATCTTGCAGAGGCGCTCTCTCAGATCAGAATTCTGCGTTAAAGCCTGCAAAAGCAAACAGCAAGCACCACAAGCATAGGCATGCATAAACACAGATACACACACACTGTCTAAAGATTCTCTAATCATCTGGATCAGAACACACTTATAATCATTTCTGCTCTGAAATGTCATGTGTTGGATGTGTTCTTATTAATACAATGTATATAAAAAATATGATCAGTTTGACTTTTGCCAAATCACGTTTGTATTGTGCTATTTTTCCCAATTGTGTTTGCTAAATATTTTCCTACTGAACGGTTTCCATTTTCCACAATCCGGATTATGAAGTGTCTGTTGTCTCAGTTTTCAATGCATCCCACTGTTTTTAATCAGGTATTAAAGGGCTTTGGATGTAAACTAGTAAGAGAACATTGATGAGTAAGGAATATAATGGGACTGTCATCAGAAACGGAATGTCCTTAACTGTTTTTTCCAATTTGCTAAGAATCATATTTGTTTTAATTAACCAAAGTATCATAGGTTGTGCTATCACTTACAGCCACAATAAACAGTATTTTTCTCACCAACCTCTCCTTATTTCACTCTCAAATTTATTGACAAAAAAAAATAATCTTGAGCTTGTTATGTTACTAAGCAACCACAAAGCACATAGTCCTCCAGTGGAGGAAACCCTACTTATTCTTATTACATGCAATTTAAAAATCAAACCAACGTTGTCAATGATTGTGATAAACTACAGGAAACTCCTCAGTCAGTAGTATGAATGTTATGCTTAAAAAAGCACCAGCATGTTCACTCATGGAGCACTTGGAAAACCTGTACATCTGTACCTTCCTGCAATTATCTAATCAGCTAATTATTTGTGTTATTATAATATTATTATTATTATTATTATTATTTGGCAACAGTGTGATAAATACAATCATGTAGATCTGGGCCAGCAGCATCAGGTAATGTTCACACCGACCATCAAAATGGGAAAAAGTCATCTCATGTCATGATTTTGACTGTGGCATGATTGTTGGTGATAGAAGGCTAGTCTGATCATTTCTATAATTCTGATCTACTTGGATTTTTACACATAACGTTCTCTAGATTTTAATCACAATTAATCGCAATGCAGAAAAAACATCCAGTGAGTAGCAATTTTTGAGAAGGAAACACCTTGTGTTTCCTTGAGAAGGAAACAACTTGACCATGTTGATGAGAGAGACCGAAGCAGAATGGCCAGACCTGTTCGAGCTGACAGAATTGCTACAGTTATTCAGCTGAACAATCTGTACAATTGTGGTGAGCAGAAAAGTTGAACCTTGAGGAAAATGAACTACAACAGCAGGAGCTCACACTGGGGTCACACTTCTGTCACCCACAAACAAAAGGCAGTTGAAGGCTAGAAAAATTTAGCCTGGTCTGATGAATCTTGATTGGTGCTGAGGCTCGGATAAGCGGTAGAAAATGAGTGAGTGAGAGAGTGAGTGGTGCTGAGGCGCACAGATGGTAGGGTCAGAACTTGCCACCAACAACATGAATTCATGGACCAAACCTGCCTTGTGTCAAGAGTCCATATGTACTGTAATGGTCTGGGGAATGTTTTCTTGGCACACTTTGGGTCAATTTCTCACACTATGTCTCAGAGCAAAAGTCATCTCAAACTGCTTTCATGAGTATGACATTCAGTGATCTTCATTGATCTTCCCAGTCACTGGATCTGAATCCAGAAGAACTTCTTTGGGATGAGAAAGACTGGAAGATTCACAGCATTAAAGTCCACTTGTAGAAATTATTTCATGCAATCACGTCCACATGGACCAGTATCTCAAAGGAATGTTTCCGAAATCTTTTGAAATCCATGTCATGAAGAATTTAAGGGCTGTTTGGTCTAGTATTTCTAATATAGTGCTCCTCAAGTGTACATTTAGTGATGTACAATTACACATTATTCTTTACTAATTAACAAGAGGAGTCTCTTGTAGCCTTATTAAAGACAGTGAGATATGTCAAAAAAACTTTTCACAACAGAGTATGAGTACAAAATAGCATAGTGTAGACACAAGCCTGTTTTAATAGTGCATTCGTGTCATGTCAGAATTACAGTAATTATGATCTAAAAAGCATTCAAAAAAGTGTATTTGCCAAAGTCATAATTAGCAGCTGAGATTTTATGAATTTTCTGAAAGCTCTGACTCATCAGTGTGTGAAATGATGTTATACACAACTGAGAAACAGGGGCTTGTAACAGAGTAACGTGAGGTTTAAAATTCCCTATCGTATTCAGTAACAGCATCATAACAAAACAAACACTTCAATGCAGCATTTTGGCTTTTTGTGCCAGGAAAAAAATGCTCATGGTTGTGTTTAGTCATAGATATAACTCATTTCCAAATCGTAAGCAGAATTTCCAAGTTCCAAATATTCCAAAATGACTGTATGTGGGAATGATCAACTCAAATTGACAAAAAAAAAAGATATTGTTTCTTGGTATATTTCTTGAAATTTAGTGTTTTTGACCTGCACTTTAGAGTAGATTTAGTGTACAGATGTTTTTTTTTTTTTTACAAGAAGTCAGTCACTGAGCAACAATACTTCAGGATTCCCAAACAAGGGCTTTTTTACGAGTCCATATGGAGTCACTTAACTTATAAACTGGGTTGTGGCAGAAACTCGCAATCTTTTTTTGGTATTTTAGTCTATTTTCTATCTTGAAATGCTGCAGTAGTGTAACAATTCAGCATAAAAATAGACAAATTACCGTGTTTATCTACCTATGCTCTGTTCTGTTTTATTCCATACATGCTGGAAATGACAGAGGAAATAAGGCATGTGCCTTGAAACACACTTTCTGAAGTTTGGAGAAACTGTGTCAAGGTCACCCTTTCCACTAGAATAAAATGTCAGTGCAAGAAATGTTGCTTTGCTTTTTAGTCACTTATGTTGTACATTACTAACAAAAGATTGTCACAAATCCCATCAGTACACTTTGGTTTTATATTCCTTGTCTAGTTAGAAGAGTATAGAATATTTTAGAAAGGTGTGTTTCAGTCGCTTCACTATTGTTTATGTACTTAGGTTAAGGCTAAAATGGACATGTGTAAACACGTTTTAGAACATGGTATGAGAGGGAAACTGTAACGCAAGTGGGATAAGGGAGGGTGTCAGCTGAAGATGACTAGATCATTTTGAAAAAAATAAAGATAAATGTTTTAAAAATGTACATATGGATCTGCTGTGTTCAACAATTGCTACTTGGACCAGCTCAGCTTTGTTCATTTTCAATAATTAGTACTTTTGGCATTAAAACCCTGAAACTCTGAAAGCTTATTTGTCTCTACCCCTTTGTCTTTATACGCATGTCAACTTATTGTCTCTAGCTGTTTTGTTTTTTTTTCCTCCTTAGTTTGCCTACTTATACCCTCCAGTGTCTTTTTTTGCCAACCCTGAATAATTTCATCTGCATTTCTAACTCACTCACTCACTCATTTTCTACCGCTTATCTGAACTATCTCGTTTTACAGGGAACCTGTGCCTATCTCAGGCGCCATCGGGCATCAAGGCAGGATACACCCTGGACGGAGTGCCAACCCATCGCAGGGCACACACACACCCTCATTCACTCACGCAATCACACACTACGGACAATTTTCCAGAGATGCCAATCAACCTACCATGCATGTCTTTGGACCGGGGGAGGAAACCGGAGTACCCAGAGGAAACCCCCGAGGCACGGGGAGAACATGCAAACTCCACACACACAAGGCGGAGGCGGGAATCGAACCCCGACCCTGGAGGTGTGAGGCTAACCACTAAGCCACCGTGCCCGCTGCCATTTCTAACTCTTGCTTTCTATTTCTATTACTTTCAAGCTTTGCTCCATGTTTGTTTTATGGTTAGGATTATAGATTATTCTTAGTTTATGTTACCTCAGTGTTTGACCAGTGTATGGAAATTTGGTGATCATTACTAGATTTAGTTTTTGTTTTTGGCCCAACTTTTTAACACGCTGTGCTATGTAAAGAAAATAAATTCTATGTGCTGTAATATGTACATATGACAAATAAAAGCTTTGTCTGCTCTTTCATCCTGCCTCTATTCACAATCTCCAATGGTTAAATGTTTAATTGTTATAATAGTGCGAAATTATAAACCTGGTTTAAAAAATGCAAGTTGGTCAAAGCTTGGGATATTCCATGTCAATTTGAGGTGGTTTGTTTGATGTTTGAACAAAAGTTTTGAGAAAAAATTGCTCTAGTTGCTCAACAAGCTCAGCAATTTAGTAAATATATGCTGTAAAGCAGGGGTCACCAACGCGGTGCCCACGGGCAACTGGTCGCCCTCAAGGAGCACTTAAGGCGCCTTAAGGCATGTTCTAAAAATAGCACTGGTCAAAATATAGTTCCGTCTAAAAAAATTTTCTTGCTGTAGTTTTTGAATAAAAAATGCTTGCCTTAATGTAGATTTTAAAATGACTATATTTAATTTCATTTTATTTAATTAAAAAAAAATGTAAACAAAAATGTTTTATGTATATAACAAACTCTGGCCTTTTCTGAAGTCAAATGTCAATATTGCGCGCACGTCACGTCCGACTCCTGACACAAGGAAGCGGTGCAGCAACAATGAGGAGTCAGTTGTGATTTACCCCCAAAAACATGGCAGAAAAGCGACAGAAAACATACCATTTTAACGGTGTTTGGGAGGAAGTGTTCTTTTTTACGCCAGTCAAAGAAAAGTGTGTGTGTCTCATTTGCGGGACGACTGTTGCGACTGCAAAGCGGCACAATGTGGCAAGACACTTCAGTACGTGTCACGAAAGTTTCAATGTTAACTACCCACCTGGCAGCGCATTAAGGACAGAAAAAGACATTAAAAATCCTTTCATGCAAGTGGACATGACATGCACTGCTGAGCAACTAAGTGCTCTGTCCAACTTGGATGCTGGACAGGTAAAGATCCTAACGTTGCAAAATGACCTTCACCTCAAAGCCCATCAGTCTGCATCAAACTTTTTGTGCCTTGTGGACACAGAAAAGTACAGTGGTGTATGCACAGCAGCTATGAAAGTTGCCTGCCTTTTTTGATTCAACCTATCTCTGTGAATCAGCCTTTTCTAACATGAACTTTATCAATAACTAACACAGAACACGCCTTACTGATGCACATTTACAAGACTCACTCAGACTTGCAGTGTCAAATTATTCACCAGATTACAGTACACTGGTGAGCAGAATGCAGTGCCAGGCTTCCCACTAACAGACATTTACAGACAAAGAAGAGATAACATGTCTTCATTGAAAACACCATAATATTAAACTAAAAATGGTGCACAGAAATGTGAAAAATTGTTCAAAAAAGACTAGATAACTTGTTGTGACATGATTAATGATTTCCTTGACATTTCTTCCTGACTTTCAAATGTTGGAACAGATAAACATAAATAAATGTTGCATGTTTAAATATTCCTACCGTCATTGTTGTATAAATCATTGTTAATAATTGTGGGGAATAATTAACATTGACATGTGAGCAGTCCCTTCACCATATTATTATTATTATTATTATTATTATTAAAAAGTGATCTGTGCAATTTTGCTATTGAGGAAGTCTGTATCAAACAGGTAGCCCTTCGTACTACTCAGTTCCCTTGAAGTAGCTCTCAGTCTTAAAAAGGTTGGTGACCCCTGCTGTAAAGTATTAGATCATATGACATTTGGCAGTCATTATATAGCATTGTTAATTTCCCCAGAAAGGTAACACCATAAAAGGCATCAGTTGGGTTAAAGCATTATACAGGTAGCAGCAGGGTGTTAAAAAGCACATGCATAGTAGACAGTGCAAAAAAACTGTGTGTGTTTGTGTGTATGTGTGTGTGAGAAGCAGGCTTACAGAAGCCAGTGCACTCTTCAGGCCCAGGAGCTGTGCAGAAGGAGCTGTACATGTTTCCTGCTCCATCATCTGCCTCAGTTTGTCTTTCTCGGACATCAGGGAGCCCAGAGCCGACTTCAGGTTAGTGTGCACTAAAAACAAAATCATATTTAACAATCTTTGTACATAACAGAATGTGTATAATTTGCCAAGTTAACACTCACATACAAAGTCAACCTCCTTGTCGTCTATAAAATTGTGCACTGAATCTGCACAATTTTTACAAGAATCACGAGACCATGTACAGCTCTATCTGTTTTTTTCATTTTTGAGCAAAAAAGAGGCGATTATAAATATGTACACGATAAGTATAGAAAATTGCATTTGCTTTACATATGCCAAATCTTTATGGGTCACTATCTTGATATATCAGAATTGTCAGAGAAAACCTTATTATTAAAGGGTTCGTATATGTTAATTATATATGTCCTCCTAAATTATTTGATTGCATTAGATACCAATAAACAATGATACTCGAGTTAGGAACTTAGACCTATAGACCTCTGACCTACAGTATGACTGTGTGATATTGCAGCCTGGACAAACATCTCTCTGTGAAGGTCATAAGCTTTGATTACCACTCAGAAACATCTGCTTGTGTTTTCTGAGTTTCCAGAAAAAAAAAATCCATCAGCATGAAGTGCTTCAGACTTTCAGGTCTGTACCTGTACAAAGCTATACTAATGAGAAAGTTTATTTTTTCTGCAGCCTAAACTTACACAAAAATTATCCATATACAGCTGCATTTATAGGCCATGCTTTTTAGCAGCAGTCTTGAAGTAATAGACAGTGAATAATACAAAAAATGTCTATGCAAATGCATTTCATCTTTCAACAGCAGTTTTCTGAAAGCTCAGAGTGAAGAAGAAAAGCCTCAAAACTGTAAACACAGCAGGCATCTGCTGCTTTGCTGCTCACGATGGAGTGTTGTACACGAGCTGTCACATGAGAGTGGAGGAGACCCAGGGTTTATCAGACAGAAAACTGTGACAGTGTATTTGCAATTAGCAGCTGTTGCACATTACACAGTGTGGAACACGTCCCTGAATGGAGTAGACTGTGTACTCCGAATACATTGTTATAGTTTTATAGAAAAACCTACACTGCCATGATGCTTTGTAATAATAGAAATATTTTTTAACTGCAGCACTTACAACTGTTGGCCACACGGCAGAAATCTTCTTGCAGTTTGGACACATCTACAGACAGTTCAAGAGGCTCTGGATAGTTTTTCTCAATGGCCAGATCGGCAGAGGAGAGGTTGGGATTAGAGGCGTGAAGACGCACGGAACCTGAGGAGATACAGCTGGGGACCTGTGAGAGGATAGAAAAAAATGACCCATATCTTCAAGTGAAAGTTGTGTCAAAGACTTGAGTAAATGACTAGATAAGACCTAGCCTACTTGGGGAAAATCCTTAGAAAAGCTTTTTTTTCCAAACAAATATATATATCTCCAAGATGTCCCATAATCATAAGCATCTAAAATTGGAAGGTATCTTCTGAAAATCTTCTGCAAAATCCCCTCACACTGAAAGCCAACAGCGTCCTTAATAAACTATAAATAATTCATTTGTTTATACTAAATAAAAGTGTCCACAATCTCCATTCCGTTGGTGGAATGTAACGTCAGTATACTGGTAAAAAGTGTTCAACATCAGCACTGATACTTACACTTTGAATAGCCATTTCATTTACTTATATTAAGCCCCTGTTTGTGTTTGCAACCTGTTTGTGTTTGCAACATGCAACCTGTTTCTACAGGTTTTTCTAATGAAATGGCTATTTCTAATGAAATGGCTATTCAAAGTGTAAGTATCAGTGCTGATGTTGAAGATGTTGAAGGCAAACAATGCTAGACAAGCAAAGCTAAAATGCATCAAGATGTTACCAGGCTAATAAGGTTCATATATAAGGTTCATATTACAAAATAGGCTAAAGGAAACAAAATCTACAAAAAACTTCTCTAAAGTCTCTAAATATTTGTACATATATTTCAATATAGACACCTTTAACATGTTTCAGGTCAGTGTTTTTCTTTAATCTGCTACAGATTGAGATAGAAAAGCACAAAACCTGCAGCGTTGTTTTGTTGTCCTTGCTGTAATGTTTGGAACGCCATTTCCTGGGATGTCTTTTTTCTTTTTTTGGGCTGTCATATGTATATGCCTGCAAGTAGAAAAAAAATATTTTAAATTTACAGGAAGTGTTTCTATGGTTATTAGACTAAATGGGCAAAATTCTTTTTTGATAGCAGTGTATGTTTAAATAGATGCTTCCAAAATCATAGGAGCAAACACTATTTAGGAGATATGAGGAGATTCATCTGTTTTTTAGTCAACTATTTGAATTTGGCATTCAGAGACATTTAAGCATACTGTAAGTACTAATATAGAGCTGTATAAAAAGAGAGGAAATGTAGAGTTTGATTTTCAAATGCTTATCTAGAATGCATGAGAAATTGTTAGCATGTTAATGTTTGACTAATAGTGACTAAAAATCAGGTCTCACAGAATTCACACCTACATTCCTGCTTATCTGCTAATATAAAAACATTGTTCTAGTCCTAGATGTGGTACATTTCCATATACATCATTTGTCATATATTTGTCAACAGGTTTTTTTAACAGACGTTTTAGCATCAGTGAGTATAAATATCTAACATTTATTCAGCCTTAGCTAAAGTTTTGTGTATGTTCCTTGGTTCCTTGGTAAAAGGGACACAAATCAGTACAATCAGTAACTAAACTGTAAAACTTTTCTACTTGAGTGTGGAATATCATCTGTATTTCAGCTTTCATTGCCATAGTTATTTAGGTAATCAGTACCTCTGCTTAGAATCACTTGCGCTACTGTAACCTTCACTGGATCTCACTCTCACATGTGACTGTGGGACTGACAAAAAAATCTTTTTTAATCTGCTATTTCATTCAAAATAATATTTTTGATTAGTATGACTATTTCCGGAGGCACGGTGGCTTAGTGGTTAGCATGTTCGCCTCACACCTCCAGGGTTGTGGGTTCGATTCCCGACTCCACCTTGTGTGTGTGGAGTTTGCATGTTCTCCCCGTGCCTCGGGGGTTACCTCCGGGTACTCCGGTTTCCTCCCCCGGTCCAAAGACATGCATGGTAGGTTGATTGGCATCTCTGGAAAATTGTCCGTAGTGTGTGATTGTGTGAGTGAATGAGAGTGTGTGTGTGTGCCCTGCGATGGGTTGGCACTCCGTCCCGGGTGTATCCTGCCTCGATGCCCGATAGGCACCCTGAGATAGGCACAGGCTCCCAGTGACCCGAGGTAGTTCGGATAAGCGGTAGAAGATGAATGAATGAATGAATGACTATTTCCCATTATGGACACTGTTTATTAACTGTGAAGTTCCAGCAGATATTTCTCATCCTAGTGTGTCTGATTTGCACATACAAGAGTTATGAAAAGCAGCCTCAGTGGTGTTGTGGAATGAAAAGTATTAAGACCTGCAGGGCATTGATAGCAGGTGCTGAATAGGTGCGGTGGAGAACCTCCATACTCCTAAGCAGGTGATTCAGATCTAGCAACTGAGACTCACACTCAGACAGCTCTGTGGTGTGAGAGAGAGAGAGAGAGAGAGAGTGGGAGAGAGAAAGAGTGAGAGGGAGAGAGAGAGAGAGAGAGAGAGAGAGAGAGAGAGAGAGAGAGAGAGAGAGAGAGAGAGAGAGAGAAATAAGGGTTTACGGGTGGGTCCATTTGGCATAAAGACACGAACAGAACAAGAAAATATTAGTAGACGTGTACAGGCATGGCATTGCCAGAGTCATCTTTAGTAAACTGTGGTTCTGTGTACACACAAATACACACCTTTGGAACATCTGTCCATGTCGTCAGAGTATTGCAGCCAGGCAAACACCTTAGCTTGACTGGTGAAGGTGATCGGAGAGTGCAGAGAAGTCTGCTTGGCAAGAGAAGCACGCTAAAAAAGAGAAAATAAAAAGAGAAATAAAAAGTATACATTTGCTGCATTTTTAAAATCAAGTCACAGCTAGTATTCATGATAATCTGTAAACTATAGACTCAAAAGCTTGATTGGTAGGAAGGTGTACATTTTCTGTAATAGAGGTTTTCTTGATGGAGGCTTTTGTGGTTTCTCAGTAACATGACAAACACGTGTTTTTTTTTTTACCTTATAATAATATTATAACTTCCAAAAAAAAATTTAAAAAAAAGATGCTTGGTAGAGAAAGAAAGTTAATGCTAATAACCTAAATGGTAACAAGAACTAACCTGTTTTGCAGATAAATATAACCATTAAACTGTATACTGTATAAAATAAGTTTAATGGTTAAAATATAATATAAAAATATAACTGAATATAAATAAACAGTAACTGTATATAAAGTATTATATGTCACTTATTAAAAAAGTAATTGTTGGCAAATGTAACTGCTGTGGTATAAGAGAATTAAAACAGTTTTGGGACTAAGAAAATTATCTGGATAATGAACTTCAGAGTTAGGACACATAACACTACACCGTTTGATTATTTTCTTATAAGAAAATGTCCTGTCATGTTTTATTCCTTAAATTATTTAAAACTTCATGTACACTTCAGAAGGCACAGATCACAGTGAAATAAAGCAGTGATAGATTTAATTACACTAAATGTCAGCTAAGACAGCTGAATAATGGCTAAGATGCAAACCGTGCCTGAGATCTAACCTTTCTGGCAGCTTGGCTCTCGCTAAAGTTGGGCGAGGAGGTGGTAGGGAAGTGAGGGCTGAAGAGTGGTTTCTCAGGGGGCAGCATGGCGATCTCATTCTGCCTGTACAGCCGGTGGTGACGCAGCTTACAGACCCATTCATCAAACAGCTCCTGAGACTTGATCTGTGAGCACAGAGACTCCACAGTCCAAAACTCCACACACATTTCTCAGATCTGTGCCTTGAGAAAATTTCTGGACATGTTCTATCTTGGCACATAAAAAAAAAACTTCCTTGCCATTTATTATATAATGCATGTTTCTTCACATGGGGCCAATAATATGATGATGTTTCCAGCTAAAACAAATCAAATCTCGTATGATTACCATCAGTCAACATGGGGAATGTTAGACAAAATAATACCTTAGACATAAAGTGGTGTGAAAAAAGTGTTTGCCCCCTTCTTGATTTTTTTGCTCATTTGTCAAACTTCAATGTTTCAGATCATCAAACAAATTTAAATATTAGTCAAAGATAACACAAGTAAACACAACATGCAGTTTTTAAATGAAGGTTTTTATTATTAAGGGAAAATAAAATCAATACCCACATGGCCCTGTGTGAAAAGGTGGTCTCCCAATACATCTGGCGTAAAAGTAACACTGCATTACATACAATGAACATCATACCAACAGTAAAATAGGGTGGTGTTAGTGTGATGGTCTGGGGCTGTTTTGCTGCTTCAGGACCTGGAAGACATGCTGTGATAAATGGAACCATGAATTCTGCTGTCTACCAAAAAATCCTGAAGTACAATGTGAGGCCATCTGTTTGTGACCTCAAGCTGAAGCAAACTAGGGTTCTGTAGAAGGATAGTGATCCAAAACACACCAGCAAGTCCACCTCTAAATGGCTAAAGAAAAACAAAATGAAGACTTTGGAGTGGCCTAGTCAAAGTCCTGACCTGTGGTATGGTGTGGACCTGTGAGATGCTGTGGTATGACCTTAAAAGGCAGTTCATGCTTGAAAATCCTCCAATGTGGCTGAATTACAACAATTCTGCAAAGATGAGTGGACCAATATTCTTCCACAGTGCTGTAACAGACTCATTGCAAGTTATTGCAAACGCCTGATTACAGTTCTTGCTGCTAAGGGTGGACCAACCAGTTATTAGGTTTAGGGGGCAAGTACTTTTTCACACAGGGCCATGTAGGTTTGGATTTTGTTTTCCCTTAATAAAAAAACCTTCATTTAAAAACTGCATGTTGTGTTTACTTGTATTATCTTTGACTAATATTTAAATTTGTTTGATGATCTGAAACATTAAAGTGTGACAAACGTGTAAAACTCAGAAAGGGGCAAAAACGTTTTTACACCACTATATTTTATTTATTAGATATATATTACACCTTATATTAGGAATTCCCTTACATCTATATTGGCAAGATAAAAGGTTTAAAATTAAAGGGACATCGCTAAAAATCAATTTTAGTGCTTCAAATTTCAGAGCTGTTTGTGGTGCTATGAACACAGATATGGAAATAAATCTTTTTTTAAAAAGGTTTTCATTTCACATACTTCATCAAAAATTATTACAAATATTTTTATATCATTTATTTTATAAAATATTGATATATTTATAGGGGGGCACGGTAGCTTAGTGGTTAGCACATTCGCCTCACACCTCCAGGGTTAGGGTTTGATTCCCGCCTCCGCCTTGTGTGTGTGGAGTTTGCATGTTCCCGGTCCAAAGACATGCATGGTAGGTTGATTGGCATCTCTGGAAAATTGTCCGTAGTGTGTGATTGCGTGAGTGAATGAGAGTGTGTGTGCCCTGCGATGGGTTGGAACTCCGTCCAGGGTGTATCCTTCCTTGATGCCCAATGACGCCTGAGATAGGCACAGGCTCCCCGTGACCCGAGGTAGTTCGGATAAGCGGTAGAAAATGAATGAATGAATGAATGAATGATATATTTGTGGTGTATCTGAAACGATATTGGCTGTTGTGCAAGTCAGTCAAGAGCTTTAATATGCTGTCATTTCGAAGATATTCTGTACATCAACATTTTCAAATTTGTATACATCAGGCATCTCGGGTGCACTTCATATCAGGAGATTTTATTCGGGGTTAAGAAAACAGATGTTCAAATCAGGCTGAATATGTGAAAACCGACTGTGTTAATGATACTCTGTAAACACTGTTTTTCTGTAAAGCCACTTTGAGACAATGTCAATTGTAAAAAGCGCTATACAAATAAACTTGAATTGAATTGAATACTCAATACACAAAGAACCAATGTATGTAACAGAATTAAGTAAATTCAGTGAGCTGTTTTTCAGTGTAGATGGGTACAATAAGCAAAATAAGTTTTACTGTTACTTTTCTTCACATTAAATCTCTGATATCTTATTGATGTTTACCTTTAGATGGTAGATGTTCTCCTCTGCATCCAGATCAATACACTTGGACTTCTTTTTTATGGCCATGACAGACAAACCCACATCAATGCAGCCATGAAGCTTGCCCTTCTCGATCTTTAAACACAGCGGGATTATCGGATGAACCATCAATCCGCACAACAGTCTGACAAAATAAACTCTGTTGTGTTAGAATGCAGTCTGAGTTTATGGAATGAATGCGACCTGGAACTATTTATAACAGCAGAGAAAATGAGTGATCTATAAGTAAATGCAATTCTACGGGTTTAGTGAAGGTGGGTCATTTTGACGCTTGACTACACAAGTGTTAATGGAGGTCTCCAGCATTCTTCAACATAATGTTCATCCTCTGGCTCTGAAGTATGTTCATTTACAAAAGACAGGAATTTGGGCACGTTCTCCTGCGCTTAGAAAAAAAGTATTTTACTTGAAACTCGTTTATAATAAAGGCCTAAGGGAACCTGCTAACTTCCATTAATAAATATTTCAAATACACAACTATGTAATGTAAACTCAACAGATTTAATGCTTTATTAACAAATTTGACCAAAAAATTCATGAAATGTGGTTATTTAAATTATGTTTACGTTGCAAATAAACATTTATTGACAGCTTCTAAAAAGTTGTTTTGTGATGTTTTCAGTACTCAGAAATGTGTACTGTATGTGGTAAACACTGACACACTGCAGATAGACATTGGGGAATAAAAAAAAATGAGTATCCCTTAAATTACTAGACCTACTCTCTATTAGCATGAATATAAAGGCTACTATCAAATCTAGTTTGATAGTAGTCTAGTTTCTCCCTGTCTGTAAGGCAAAAGCAACAGGAAGTGGAACTCTCCTGCTGGAGACAATAGAGAGCAGGGGAATGACAGGGAATGTGCAAAGGCTACTGGTGATGATGCATATGTAAATTGACAGATGAATGATGGATATTATTTCTACTCACATCCGCTGAGCATTTGGCATACTTCAGAATTCCCTTATCCAATAAGAAATATCTCTGTACAGAAGGAGAGAAAGCAAGAGAGAGAGAGATACAGACAGAGAGAGAGGGATACGGGGGTCAGAAAGGTTTCAGTGTTTTTGTTTTTCAGTGTTTTTCTATATAATATATTTTGTGTTATATTGCTTAAAGCTTATTTTAGTTTTTCTGCCTTGTTCACTTGGTGTTTCTGCATTCCTCATCACACGATTACCTAGCAACAGTGGATAAAAAAACCAAAATTCTCCATATTCGAGTTTGACACAGCCTGCAAGGCTGAGCTAATTATAATTATTCAGAACAGCTTTTCCACAACAAACTACTGAACAACCAAAGATTTCCAGTTCTGAAACTATCACCTGCCATCCACCTACACAAATCCAATCAGACAAAGCATGCAAACAGGATTTTACAGTCTGTGCTGTGAAGTTTATCTATTGCAAAGGATTGCTTTTGTATACTGTATAGATTCTTCTTCTTACTGTATGTATTCAGCTAATGCATCACACACCTACTTATCCAATATACACGTGTCTGAAACAGCAGTGACACAGTCATGACGATGATGAATGTGTGTGTGATGTCAGTACACAAGACAATCACTCATCAACTGGCGCAATCAGTTGAAACCTGCTGTGCAAAGGGCTGTTGATTTAATGAAGAGAAGAGAGTGAAAGTGACCACTACATGGAACAGGGGGATTTTGCACACAACACACACTGACCTTGTGCCAGCCTTTCATTGGCCATTTTCTCCTCTTCAGCATGAAGCCCTCCTGTCTGTCAGGTTGCTGAACGTTCCCTAAACCACTTCGCAGTCCCTCCACGATCTCCCAGCTGTCCTGTACACAAACAAAACATATAATTACATGCAAAAACACTCAAAGAAATCAGCCTTGATAAACATTCAGTGCATGTCTTCACTGTAGATGAACTTTTCATGAAGAACCTTTCAGCTTATAATAATCCTGCAAAAATATTAGAAAATCCCAAATGTCCACAAACAGATAACAAATGGCTGTATTTAATACCTCATTACCTGCATAAAGTGATCTTGAAATCCAGTCGTGTTCTTACCACAATTCAATGTTTATTTAATGCATATAAACTACAGTAACCTTTATTGCCATTAATCTTAATAAAATACATTTTTGCAGCGTTTCAAGAAGGATTTTGGACAAGTTCTTTTCTAGAGATTTTTCAGTTCGTGTATATTTTTAGAACATCTTGCTTGACCTATTTCAGACCACACTGCAGCATCTCTAAGGAAATGATGTCAGGACTTTGTTTATTTTAAAATGCGTTGTGCGTTTTGTCTAATTGAAGCATTCTGCTCTTGTGTTACTCCTGTGCTTTGGATGGCAATGCTGTTGCATCACTCTGATCACAGACACCCTGAACATATGACATTCTGCTGCAGACTTTCCCAATACACTTTTTATTCAATGGTCTTTTGGAGCTAAGAAACACCAAGGCTGCACCATGTGATTGTCAGCTACTTTCTCCACTATGCAGGGATAAGTTTTGGTTTACTTGCTTCTTTTAAAGGATCATCTAAAGTATTATAAAAGGGGTTCACCTTGGTTCAACCCTACTTAATTGTTTGTGTGGTGTTTTGTTTCCTTTCCTATGTATGCATGGGTTTTCTCCAGTTTCCTCCCACCTAGCCTAAAATATGCCAGAGGGTGGAAAATTGCCCCTACACATTCTATTAATTCTTCTTATTTCCACACTTAGTTCTAAAATTTATTTCATTTATATGCACAGTCTAGGAGGTGTAGGCCGGGATTTCCTTACACTGCATGTTGTATACTGTATATAAGTGTACACAAAAATTAAAATACTGAATCTTAAATGATGCTGTGAGATGGACTGGCTTCCTATCCAAGAAATATTACCAATGTAGGACCACACAATAAAGTAGTTACTGAAGATGACAGAACAAATGCATGAATGATCAGAAATATATCAGAAATAAATAGATCTTAACTACATTAATCATCATCACTGGGTTCTTTGTCACTAGATTGAGAAGTTTATATTCTTCCACTTCATTCATAAGATAAGTTACAATTGCACTTACATGCAAACCATCTGCCAGACTGTGGGCTAATGGCTCTTATCTTTTTTGCCCAAAGCACATTCATGACACTAAATGGCACTGGATACCTTTTTAAATTGCTTTTGTGTTAAATCTCTGGGATCAGTTTTCACCTACAGTAACAGGATTCCTCCATATTCATCAGTGATAGCCATTATCTAACTGGATGAGATATTCCATTCTGTGAATATAGCCTGCGTAAGAGAATGATGTCAGTCAACTGATCTGTGAAAAATGTTTCTGTTTAGAGCAGTGAGCTTTATAAATGCAGCTCAAGCTTGAGCTAAGAGATTCTAGACCTTTATTCAGGAGCCTCAAGTATATAGAGGCATACACCCACTTTTTCACAAATGCACACAACTACATAGAAAATTTGATGCTGCAGAGGCTGTCCAATTCAATGAGAATGCAAAGTATGAATGCTTATGGTAAACACTGATACCAAGAACCATTTAAGGCTTTTCCATTAACGTCAAATCATTCCTTACTCTATCTAACTATATTCATACAGTACATGTCCTAATAGTTTTACTTAGTAAGTTAGGTGTTAAAGGTATGCTTGTTATAATAAGAATAAAGCAAATTAGCTAGATACGTAACACAAATACACACAGATGAAAGGTGGAAGGGGGTCTGTTGATGGTATATGCAGTTTAATTTTCTGAACCGATATCACAAACTGAACTATAGCACTAACAGTTAACTAGCAAAATATCAAATTGTTTATTATTTATTTTGTCAAATATGTGTAAGGCTGCATGGCTTAGCAAAATGCTCAGTAGCTGGTATTCAATATTATATATTTATATATATATATATATATATATATATATATATATATATATATATATATATATATATATATATATATATATATATATATATATATATATATATACACACACACCGGTCTGTTGCAGGAACTCATACACATACATGTTCAAACACGGGAAAAATTTATTGTATTCCAAACATTAATAGTTAGATGGAAACTTTGAAGAACGTCCATAAACTTCACCATGAGACACCTCTAAATATGTCATAGCATTTTCAAATTATTCTTCTATTCTGATCTACATTGGGGGTTTTCCAGTACCAAGATCAACACAAGTGATTAAACCACTTCCTTTACTGTTCTTTTACTGTGCCAAATCTGCTCCATTTCTCAGCAGAAGTAACATGTTGGTTATTGAATGTTATCATAAACAGCTAAAACAGCATATACAGTGTTTGTAATACACTGGTCAAAAGACACTCTTATGTAAATCTAATGATACTACTCATCACCGTAAATAGCAGCTTTTGTCTTCAACAGTTTTCATTTCCGCACATGAGCAACTCAGTTTAGTCTGTCCTTGCAACTCACATTTCCAACAGAGAGAATAGAGGTCGAGGCTGTGAGGGAAGGAGACATTTCCCATTCACCTTGTTAGATGTAGGGGTCAAAATTACAACATGCTCCTCAGAAATATTTGAATAATTTGTGAAATATAAGACTGATAGGTTTTTATTAAAAGGCAAACTGGTTCAGATAAAAAATGTTGTGTACCTACTTAACTAAATATTAGTTGTGCTTTTATACACACAATCAGTGTATAAACAGTTGAGGCAGCAGTTTTCAGTCAAAACACATCACATGCACACACATGCACGCACGCACGCACGCACACATACACAGAATATTCACCTGTCGGCTGTCATGTTTGGAAGAGGTGCTGCTGTTGCTGCGAGATGGAGAAGAGATTTTTTGGGACATGGTGGAGCTCTTGTCTTCTGAGCTCATCCCCCAGGATCATACACAATGTGGGGGAAGAACTAGAGAGAGAAGTTGAGGAAGTGAAGGAGACTTAGTGGTGGACCTCCATGTAGCTATGCCTTCTGTAAACGTGCAGCTGGGTCCCAATGTGAATCTATGGAGAGAGAGAAACAATGTCATTTTTGTGTTATAAAATGTGTGTGTGTGTGTGTGTGTGTGTGTGTGTGTGTGTGTGTGTGTGCGCAACTAGAATACAGATGTGCACATTTATGCCTAAAGAATAAAAATGTGTTCATATATAGAAGGTCAAACCACCATTGTTGTCACTGTGGACTTACTCCCACTTACTCATCCTCAAACTTGCTCTCTTTCTCTGTTTCATCTAATCTCTTAACACGGCAGCAAATACTCTTTAACCTCGTCGTTGGTGTTTGCTGCATTCCCCTTAGCTCTTTTTGTCCTTTACAGCACTCAATCTCACTCACTTACCCGCTCTGTATCTCTGCACCTCAAGGTTAATTAGATTAAGAGCTCTGACTCACAGGGCAGTGCCACTTAACTTCCTCCATGTACACACACACACACACACACACACACACACACACACACACACACAAACCATAGAACAGAACAATGAAAATGTGCCATTACTGTCATTGAAATAATCCACAATATAGTAAAAGCAATTCAGTCCAAGATTTAATGGCATATGAAAAAATCAACATCAGCAATAGTCAATACTAGCAACGCTAATTCCATTACACTCATTATTAACCCTTGCTGTGAAAACATTTTTTGGAGATACTGTAAAATGCACAATATCTCACAATAAGCCTAACACATCCTCTACAAGTAAACGCTTAACTGTTCATAGTTAACATTAAAAAAAAAACAACCTGGTGAACGAGTCGCAGGTTCTTAGTGACAGTCATGATATAAATAGACTTATATGTGCATGTCAAATAATATTCTAGTTGCAAAACTGTACTAAACCCACAGTGAAAACACTCTGAAGAACCAACACTACACACATCAATTTTAGCCAAGATTCCACTTCAGTGTCATGAGACGCACTACTCACACATTTTATAAACTCTTCCCAGATATCTGACTCACTGATTTTTTGGAAGGCTGCAAAACAATCTAGCTGCTGCTATAGGCATGATTAATATCATGCCTATATTTTCTTCATTGGAATTGTGTTAGAATATAAAATAAAAGGAACTAAAGAGTCTGATCGCTCAGGCTAATGAAATGAAATGGGCTTTTATAAGTACAGCCTCACTTCATATTCACACATGCCATCAATGTGATTTCTGAAGGTAGTGTTTAAAAAATATTTTGATACCAAATATCATTCAGTGACTATAAAACATATATCACATAGAGTAGTAGTAAAAACAAAAAATTCAGTCATCCCATGTTAATTATGCCAATTCAAGTTTTATTACAGAGAGTTCTATATAACAAGAAACAAAAGGTGGCTGTTAAGAACCCGTCAGCCTCCAGGAAGCCCTAGAAAGTGAAGCCTGTGAGGAATATTAATGTTCTAGTGGTTCTAAGGGATGTGGTAGCTCAGTGGTTAAGGTGTTGGGCTACTGATCGGAAGGTCATGGGTTTGAACCCAAAGTCCACCAAGCTGCCACTGCTGGGCCCCAGAGCAAGGCCCTTAACTCTCAGTTGCTCAGTTGTAAGTCACTCTAGATAAGGGTGTCTGCTAAAATGCCGTAAATGTAGTGAGTAAAAAATGTATGGCTTATTTATCATGTTTATGAATCTATACTACATAATATTTATTACTACATACAGAAGAATTAACTCCCAAGCCCAGATAAAACAGGAGAGTTGTGTTAAGAAGGGCAGCTGTGATCAAACCTGTGCCAAATCAAAAATATACATATCAGTCGATCCACTGTGGTGACAGCAAACAGCCAAAGGATGATAACAACAACAGTAGTATGTGACAAAAGCTTAGGTGTAGCAGCATCAGCAGTCAAGTAGTGTACTATTGAGACTTATAATTCAGTGCTGTGTTTTCATGTAAATCATCAATGTATATATTTTCTTCCAAGTTTGTCAGATTCCCAACCTTTAGCTAGCTTACCATGTCACACAACAACTAGCAACCAGAGAGAGTAAAGCCTGCCATGTGTTTCCTTAGAGAGAGACATGAAACTAGTGCCCAAACCGCAACTGAGGCTCAGTGGGTAAGACTCTGGGATGCTGATTTTAGTCAGGGGTTCAAGCTCCAGAACGGGCAAGATGCCACTGTTGGGCCCTTTAGCAAGCCCCGTAACCCTCTCTGCTCCAGTGCTGCTGTATCTTGGCTGAGCCCAGTGTCCTAACAAACTGTGATATGTGAAGAAGAGAATTTGACTGTGCTCTAAGGTATATGTGACAAATGTGTACTTTGCTGTCTGTGGGCACTGCTACATCAAAGGGCAGGGGAAGGAACACCTTGTAAATGTTATCTATCCCTTTCTATTTACATGAGCTCACAGATGCCCATGATTGGTTAGTGTTGCTGTGATTGACAAGGGAGGGAGTACGCAAGCCCTCCCACCAAACAACATAGCCATTTTGCTCTTGAGACTCTCACAGATAGCTGAGGCATAATCCTTGTTATTCAAACTGGCAATATTGCAATTGCTTGTTTCTGTCTCTTTTCTTAGTGCTGAGAGTGGCATTATTGTTATCATTTGTTTTGTTTCTTAGCTAAAAAATAGGGAAATCTAGTGTGATCTGAGCCAAGTCAGAGTTGTCTGTAAAACTGTAACCTTACATAATGTCAGTGATTCCCCTTCACATTATGGTTTCCATGGCGACAAGTACTAAGCGCTGAGGTTTGTGTTCGTTAGTGCTATTGTCCGATCTCCACTCTCTGTCTTGTCATTGGTGTATTGCTCAATTTGGGTGTTAATTTATGCACTGCTGTGTCTATAAACCCGACCAAGTCATAAGCTGCATCCCAAATAATGTACTATGCACTTACACTATACACTATATACTCTAGTGTCTAGTGTACCAATTTATGAAAATGGAAAATGGTGGTCACCAACTATCTTTTTTTTTTTCTCATTCAGGGTGGTAGCCCATCTTCCTTCACCTAAGGAAAGCTGTGAGTGTTGAATGCATGATGTGTTCAACATTCTATACTTTTAATAGGGCCCGAGCACCAAAAGGTGCAAAGCCCTATTGTTTTTGCTCGGGTTTATTATTATTATTATTATTATTATTTTTTATTATTATTTTTTTTTTTTATACGGGCGTGGCAGGAGGGCTCTGTAGCGCCCCCTGTAATGCAAAAACAAACATTGGTGCACAGATCGGGCAATTATGTACGCACATGTACGAGAGTTGGTACGCATATAGATCTCATCGACTCGAACAACTTTCGCGCTCTAAACTATGAGCTCCGTCCAACAGGAAGTCGGCCATTTTGGATTGTTTTATAAGTGCATGCGGTGAACTTTTAAATACTCCTCCTAGGACATTCATGCAATTGACACCAAAAGTGGTCAACATGATGCCGAGACATTGCAGTTGCTAAATTGCGAAGGGATTTTTGATATCTCGAACGGTGCTGCCATGGCGAGGCGACTAATTTATGGCGAATTCAGAGAAACAGGAAGTGTCTTCTATCTAAAGCACGTGGTGTGTATGTTCGGCCAAGGATTCTGATCGCATCGATGTGTTTATTGTGAGTCCCGGGTATAGCGCCACCAACAGGCCTCAGGAAGTGTGTCAGTCACAAAGGTGGATTTTTTCACAGTTGCATGCAATGAACTTTTAAATACTCCTCCTAGAGGATTCTTGCGATTGAATCCAACAGTGGTGAACATGAAGCCGAGACATTGTAGATGATAATTTGCGAAGGGATTTTTGATATCTCGAACGCTGTTCCCATGGTAACGCGTCAACCTTTACTTTCATTTTCAGGCATATTTAAGCTCTTAGCATGCACTTTGGGTGCCTTAAAATGCTCGAAAACACCAGAAATTTGGCACAGACGTCAAAGTCGTCTGCCATTAGGACCGGTCAAAGGCTGGAACATAGGCGTGGCAATAGGGCTCTGTAGCACCCCTGAATTGGAAAAATAAATATTGGTGCACAGATCGGCCAAACATGTACGCACATGTACGAGAGTTGGTATGTATATAGATCTCATCGACCCGAACAAATTTCACAATCAAACCTATTAGCTCGAACGGTGCTGCCATGGCGAGGCGACTAAGTTATGGCAAATTCAGAGAAACAGGAAGTGTCTTCTATCTAAGGCAAAAAATGTCTTATTGTGATGACACGCGGTGTGTATGTTCGGCCAAGGATTCCGATCGCATCAATGTGCTTATTGTGAGTCCCGGGTATAGCACCACCAACAGGCCCCAGGAAGTGTGTCAGTCACAAAGGTGGATTTTTTGACAGCTGCATGCGGTAAACTTTTAAATACTCCTCCTAGGGGATTCATGCAATTGAGACCAGACTTGGCCACCATGATGCAGAGATATTGGAGATGTGAAATTGTGAACAGATTTTTGATATCTCAAACACTGTTGCCATGGCATCATGTCAAATTTTACTTTTATTTCAGGCATATTTAAGGCTTTTGGCATGCTTAGATTAACTTGAAATTTGACACATACATCACATTTGTCGACTGTTAAGTGTGGACAAAAAGGTCAGACAAAGGTGTGTCTCTTAAGTGGCTCACTAGCGCCCCCGTTTGTCTAAAATGTGGGGTTTCATTTACCTACAGTCCCCAAATGGGTCAGTAACAACATAAAATAGTCCACTGATATTTACCCACTTGATGCACTTGCCCACCGTGCATTGTTTTCTGGGAAGCACCGTATAGCGATAAAAAAACGTGCGAGGGCCCGCCATCGCTGCTTGCAGCTATATTTCTTCAGTTGAATCCATATTCTTGAGGTTTTCCTCATCTTGTGGGAATTTTCAGTGTAAACACACAACCCACACCATTTCTGAGTATGTGTATGTATGTGTATGTGATTTGGGATTTATAATAGGTAATAGGTTAAAATAGGTTTATGAACTGCTATTTTCCAGCTCAATAACAGCTTTTGTTTCCTTTCTTGTCTCCCATACATCTTTTCCAGATTTCTAATTATACTTTATCCTGTTCTGCTTTTGTCTTCATGTATTCTGACTCCCCCTATAGACTTTGATGACAATTTTTGGAAATCCTCTAAAAACCCACACTGATTACGCACAGTTGTGTCCTACGTATCTTTCCCTTACTTCACACTTCAAAGAAGCAAGATATTCATTTCTACATTGTACAGTACACACTATTTCTTTTGATAGAAACTGCTTTGTGTAACAAATTCAGCATGATCCTTCCCAGAGAACACCTGGGGTCATTTGCAGAGAGCTATTTATTGCTCAATGACCACATGGATAGGCAAGAAAATTTAAAAAACACACTCAAAACGAAACAATTTTCTAGCTCGGTCAACATCTCTGTAGTGCTCAATTCATTTGTAGGCTGAAGACAGTGGAGAGAGGACAAGATCAGGGTCAGGCATGACACATTCAGAAAACTGGGATAAACACGACCCCAATTGTACAGCTGGCTTCAACAAAATTTAAATATATCAATATATCTGGATCTATTTGTGTATTTGAAGTTAGTGCAACAGCAACAGCATCTTATAAAGTGGGAGCATTTTATACCACAAAGTGAAATACCCTCTACATCGTCAACTCATATCTTTAGTTCATTTTGATGACACACCCATAACACATAATTTTCAATGGTTGAGAATATGATTGTGAGATTTAATGAGCTCTCTATTGTACTCTACCATGGTTCAATCAAGATACAAATGACACAAAAAGACCAATGACAGAGATGTCAGCTGAGAGGTGTAAACTTTAACGTGTATGGTATTCAAAGGAAACAAGGTACAAAGCCATTTGGACATTACAGATTGGAAACATTTAAAAAATCAATAAAAAATTGTGAAGCACTACATCCTATGACATCACAGAGACATTTTGATAATACAGTAGTTTTATTCTTGAGCTACTGACAGATTTTCAGTTTTAGCACTGGGGTTCAGTCAGCCAGTCGGTTAGCAAAGGGGTTCCAATGTTTCCTATGACAGTTCATGTTATATCTACGGAATTCTCTAGACATGATTCGGTTTCTGTTTAGCCTTCTATAAAAGCCTTGAGAGGCTTATATTGTATGTGTTTCATATGGGGCTTATTAACACATTAAACACCAGCAACAGTGTTTTGCGATTAGCATGTGATGGTTATGCATGCACTCATCCAGGTGGACATTCTTCTCTGAGATTCATTTGCTTTTCCGGAGCATGCCGGCAGGTTGCCTTTCATGCGAGATGAGCCTTGGTAGACAGCATGGAGGCAATATTTTTTCAATTCCAGTCAAAGCATGTGCAGACCTATGGCTTCCTAAAGCACACGCTGAGCGTTGTGGGACTCGGCTAATTACAACGCGTACATGAAGCCTATATAAGTAGCAGCAGTGACTGAGCTCTTCCGCTGAACAGACTCCAGGCTGTGTGTAAACGACACTTGCCACTTCTTAACTCCCCACCTCATCAGAGAGCCTCTTTAGAAGCCAGCAGAGAGCAGCTGTCTCTTTGTGTCTGGCCAATCATTTATTCATTCACTTTCCACACACATGGAGTGACGCATAACTCACACACCCATCCATGGCCCTGTATTGCTTTTGTTTCTGAAGCGTAAAACAGTGTTGAATTAGCACTGAGTCATGTCTTGGCCATTCTGTTAAAGACCGTAAATAATACATAATACCCGTCAGTGCTACAGCAGATGAGGTTATGTTAGATTTCATTTGTATCAACTAGACTATATTTGTGAAATAACCGAGGCAGAAATATTGAACCATTTCAGAGATTAAATGTAACACTTGACAATCTCACAGCCAGTGCAAATGAAAGATTTATAGAGGCTTAAGGCAAATCTGACTCATCATCAGGACCTCCAGTACAGGCCATTAATTATACACAGACATGACAACAGAGCAATAGTCATTCTTTCCCTATGTTGCTCACGTTCAGACTGCATTTCTACTAAAACACCTTGATGGGTAGAATTAAAAATGTGTACATAGTGGGCAATAACACAAAAAGGAGAACAAAAATTTGTTTAAACCCAGATTTTCAGCACAAAAGTAAGCAACAGCACTGTTAAAAAAAACATGCTCTGAAACATATTCAGAGCTCAACATTATGAATGGTCTATAATTTCATGTAGTACAGCTGGATTGAGGTGACAAGCATCCTATTAAAGGTTAAACGTGGAATGAGTGGAGTAAAGAATGTGATGCTGAAATGGAGCCACAGGTCGTGGCTCTCATCTTTTCTACATCGGTGGAGACCCGAACCCCTTGCAGTTCTCCTACGCAACAGAGACAGGTGTAATTACAAACTCGACTGAAGGTGACAGCTCTGCTTGCGTTTGTCACTCTGTAATTCAACCTCTCAAAACGTCACAGGCAGCAGGTAGGGTTTGTGTCGTTTCAAAAGGGACGCAACTGTTTTGCGTTGCATTCTAAAAATAACCTGCACAAAGCCGAGACTGAACAGTAGCAGGAGTGGGATGGACGCACGAGGAGCTAGTACAATGTTCCGGAAGATTAGTGCATGTGTCAGAGTCGCTGTTAAAACAAGATGCCTAATTAGAGGCTTGAACCAGATTATATTTTAAATACTCCTACTTTAGGATTTTTAAGCCTCTATTATTTATTTATTTATTATTTATTTGTTTGTTTGTTTGTTTATTATTATTATTTTTTTAATCATGTCTTTATTTTTTATACATCCATCTATTTTCAGTAGCAGTTATCCTACACAGGGTCTGTCCCAGGGGACCAGGGTCACAAGGTAGACGACAATCTGTACGTGTCAACCAATCAAGGGCACAATCACAATCACAAAAAAGGGACAATATACAGATGTCAGTCAGCATATAACACGTGTCTTTGATCTGGGGGAGAAAACACCCAAAGCACTAGGAGAACATGCATCTCCACACACAGGGTAAAGGCAGGAAACCAACCCCTAAACCCTCATCCCACTGCTGCTATTACACAAGTGTATGTATGTTTACTTGAACCCTCTTTATTTTGTCTGTTTGCACTGTCGTTTGTTTCACACTTTTTACTTTAGGTTGCCTATGATGCACTTTATGTGGCTAGGATAACTTACTTTATGTCCTTAGCTCTGTGTTGTTTTTTGGATCAACATGGTTTTGGAGAAACCAAATTTCAATTCACTATGTACTGCATCAGTGATATATAGTTAAAATGACGATAAAAGCTTTTTGACTTGAAATCCCAGAGGTGCAAGGCATACAACACCACTGTGCCCCCCTCTTTTATTTGTTTTTATCAAATGTTTTATATTTTTTGTATATACTACTATTTAGAGACAAAAAAAAATAAAAACGATCAACTCTGATTCATGGCCTTGCTCGCTCACAGTGATGAATTTCTGTTTGTTTGCTCTGATATCTTTTATTTACATGTTGAAAGCTTTCTCACATACCAGGAAAAAAAACATAGCCACTATATTTGCGTGTGTGTAGTCATATTTATGAGTTAGATAAAAAAATAGTTTTATTACACACTAGTCAAATTTACGATACATCGCAAAACATAGCTGTAACAGAACACTACATATAAACTGCGTGATGATAACAGAACCCTGACCAATAATATAGACTATTAATATTACATGCAAAAACAAAATGGATGCCAATGCAAATGTGCTTCCTATCACAATTTGACAAAAATAATGACACTTCCCAATGAATTCTGTGTAATCCTCTGAGAAATTCTGTGTCATGATTCAGTGAAAGCCAGTGAATCCATAAGGCCAATAACCACGCGCACACACACACACACACACACACACACACACACACACACACACATATACACACACACACACAAACACACACACAAGATTACTGATGAATAATCATATTACACAGCATTTCCAGATATTGTATAAGAGTGACTGAGATTTATAAGTAGATATAAGTAATCTGATTGCATTTTCTGTTGACTTTATGCCACTTTTAAATATATTTATAATATTAGCAAAAAAGAAGTTTAAAAATGAAGCTACATAGCCATTTATTAACACCGCATGTAAGCACCTTTACTTCAAAAATATATGGAATAAAATTTGCCGTAACCCAAAGTTCTTGCCCTAATATGTAATACTTAATACTAAAATAGCAATAAAAATACAATAATCTACAACATGCAACAAAGAATATTATTAAAAACATCCAAAAACAAAGCATAGTTATTATTACTTAACAGAATCAGGATCAGAATTTAATTTGGTTGCAATTTGATTATATCATGAAATTTATTATGCGTGAAAGTGTTCTCATCTCTGACTACTATAAAGCATCAGAGATGTCTGTAGTTGCAGGCAAACACTTTGGCAAACAGGTCCAAAATGATACCCAATAGCCTGGTCAAAAAACAGGCAAGGGTCAGACAATGAACAAAAAGACTCTGTAGATAAAAGTAGATTCAAAAGAAAAACAAACAAAAAAAACTACACAACAAATTAGAAAAAAAAAACAGAATGTCATGGACAAAAATTACATTATGACATTCGTGAACTTGGCTTGGAATTTCAGGAATGAAACATAGGATGTGTACATGACTAGGTTTTATGTTGTGAGAGTGTGTGAGGGAGATAAGCTGCATCCGAATATACCTACTACCCCACTATACAGTACTGTAGGTTTAAGCAGTAAACAAATCAGTAGTCTTGTCCAGATTCACATAAATAATAAAACTGTGGGTGAGAAATACCCAGATCACTCAGATTCTGCAGCATAGAAACAATGCACACTGTGCTATCCTATAAGCCTCCCTGTAAGTGCCATAGGTATTAAACCTTGTTCCTTGTGGTTAAACCTAACACTTGAGTATTTAATTTGCTGAAGGTTTACACTAGAAAATACAGCTGCATTAAAAAAAAATAAAATAAAATAAAATAATAATAAATAAATCTTTGTGGTGGGGGCAGGGTGGCTTAGTGGTTAGCATGTTCGCCTCACACCTCCAGGGTCGGGGTTCGATTCCCGCCTCCACCTTGTGTGTGTGGAGTTTGCATGTTCTCCCCGTGCCTCGGGGGTTTCCTCCGGGTACTCCGGTTTCCTCCCCCGGTCCAAAGACATGCATGGTAGGTTGATTGGCATCTCTGAAAATTGTCCGTAGTGTATGTGTGTGTGTGTGTGTGTGTGTGTGTGTGTGTGTGTGTGTGTGTGTGTGTGAGTGTGTGTGCCCTGCGATGGGTTGGCACTCCGTCCAGGGTGTATCCTGCCTTGATGCCCAATGACGCCTGAGATAGGCACAGGCTCCCCGTGACCCGAGGTAGTTCGGATAAGCGGTAGAAGATGAATGAAATCTTTGTGGTTAATCGTTCATCATAGGTCATATGACAAGTCCATCATGGAACATGTATTATATTTGGATTGTATTCATACTACAAAAATAGACTGATCAGTACTGTATTAACAACCGAGCAGTAGCTACTGATCCAAATGCAGAAGTAATATCATAAAAAACAATTTTGCAAACAGTCAATAATCATGTGACATGGAGCAAATGTGTGCTAAGGTATAGTCCATGACAGCCATGATTTTAGGCCACGATGCATTCTCTGAGTCCATCAGAGTTTCATTGTAAACGTTCATCCGTTTAAATAATTGCAATACGACAGTTATGTTGGAATTGTAACAATTCACAAAAACAGCTAACCAGCACTGCTTCTTTTCACTCTTATTCATCCAAATATAGAATTAGATAGAAAACATCAATATGTCATGGCACCCTGTGAACAGTGTTGTATAAAGTACTAGAAAGCAATACTTGAGTAAAAGTACAAGTATCGCAGTAGAAAAAGACTTTGGTAGAAGTGAAAGTTACCTTTTAGAATGTTACTCAAGAAAAATTCTTAAGGTATCTGATATATACTGTACTTAAGTATCAAAAGTCATTTTCTGATATTAAATGTACTTAAGTATTTGAAGTAAAAGTAAAAAGTAAAATTTCAGTGATTTTCGGTAGGCATAAGAGCAGGGGCGGTTCTAGGATTTCATCTTTAGGGGGTTTAGCCCTCAGTGAGGATTTAAAACAAGAAGAGTTTTCTATTATATATTATATGACTACATAGTAAGCCAAAAGTTATGGTATTATTTAAAATGGCAAAAGTGGACACCAAAATTTTATACATTATGTAATGATGCCAATCTTTAATCAAATCAGTTCATGTATGTGTGCATTCTCTACAAACAGTGTGTCCAATGAATGCAGTCATTAATAAAAAAATATTCACAAGACAAAGACCAAATCAATAAATGTTCTTTTTATTTAGTATTGAATCGATTGTTTGCATTGATATTTTGTTTGTGCTATCAACTCTGGTAATAAGCATAGTGAAATTTCACTGCTTTTGGTTGCCGTCTTTGAGGCTTTCCACCGATTAATAGATAAATGCCTCCAGCTCTGACTGTGCGTGCACACTGTAATGCAATCTAGGAGCAGTGATTCACCAAACCTCCCTTATTGCAGTCGCACACATTTCTTCTGATTTTATTTTGAAGTAACGAGTAACGAAGATGCTTAGTGGAAATATAGCAAAGTAAAAGTATACATTTTATCTAGGAAATGTAGTGGAGTAAAAGTGAAAGTTGACAAATTTAAATAGCGAAGTAAAGTACAGATACGTGAAATTTCTACTTAAGTACAGTAACGAAGTATTTGTACTCCATTACATTACAACACTGCCTGTGAAATAATGTATTATGAGTTGTTAAATACAAAACATAGCTGTGTAAAAAAAAAAACGGGCAAAGTGGGAAAGCATTGGAGACACTGCACAGTTCATTAGCTCTCTCTCTCTTAAACAAGCTGGATAATCAGAGGGATGAGACAGGCCACGGTAATTGCTAATATCACAGGGCAGTACCCAGTGCACTAATGAGCATGTGAGCAAGTGGGAGCTTGTTAGCTTATCATTTGTGCTGGTGAGCTAATACTCTGCTGCTTGCAGGCACAAAGTGTTAATAGGAGAAAATGAATGAAATGCAGTTACGCAATCAGCTTCCTGTATACGAAATGAGATTGAAAATTCAATTTCCTGATTTGTTTAAACAAAACGGCTCACAGCTCTCAGGTGTCTACAGGATGAACATGGGTACTGGGTTGCAGCTTAGAGACTTTACCTGTTAAAGATGTTTCAAACAGACACTAGGGCTGATCTACTGATGCGAACATTAACAGGCTTGTTAGCAGGAGATTCTGCAGGTTGTTGCCTCTCTATGAAAACACACTGTATTTCTCTTCTTTCTCACAATCAGTGTTTTTTTTACTATAGTACCATTAGTGTGAATTTTAGTGTGAATTGTAGGACAGCCTTACAGAAAACCTAAACTTTGTGTGGTTAGGAGATTTAATACTTGGGCAGGAATTTATCTGAGTCATCATATTGTTGTGAATAGTTTTACTACCTTCTTTTGACAGGCTTGTGGCATTATGTCATAAAACATAAAATTATGTTCCAGCATGCAAATGTAGGTCATGCAACACAGTCTTACACCAGGGGAAGAGAAGAATGTGTGCAATGTTAGGGGTTTTCCAGTGTCCTTATTTGTAGAATTTGAAATTTTTTTGGTGTGGGTGTGTAGGTTCTTCTTTGCCTGTTCTTGTTGTCTCGTGACCTTTTTTGTGAAAACAAATATAAATGGCAAACAGTTTATTTTATTACAGGAAAGAAATGGGTGGCTTGTGCAGCAACGGGTCACACTGCTCAGCTGAGCACAGTCAACGAATCCATAAATAACAACCGAGAAAAGATTCTCATTGCTCTAGGGGAAACAAAGAAACACACTACTGGTTACTGCATCCTTCACACCCCGGGTGTGACTCATAGCTTTTTTACTCTGCTAATGACAACTTCCCCAATTGTAGCTAGGCAGCAACTGTGTTTATTGAGATAACAGTATTTAAGAGGGAGACTGTGCTGCTCAAGGGTGGGGAGGACATGGTGGATGACCAGGGTTTAAATTATGATTTCTCAAGCAGTCGCTGTGCTCGAAATGATTTAACGACGAGCTAAAAGGCTTGACCAGGCTAGCAACAATCACTGGTTTCATAAAAGAAATCTATTCTTTCTCTGAAAACAAATCAGAATAGATTTTCATTTATAACTGACAAATTAATTAAATACGAGTTGTGTTTAAAAGCAGTTGCTCTTAAAAACTATGGCATAAATATTCAACTACAACAGTGTCATGTGATATCACAATCTTGATGCCAGTTCTACACAATATACATTATGATCATTTTTTCAAAAAGCTAAAGAGCAGGTACAAATATAAATACTTTATTGATTGTTATATTTACATTAGACATACTTTAAATATTTAAATCAGTACAAAACCTAACATCAGGTCAGAGTTTGTAATTATTATTATTAACAAACATTAAAATATTCTACAAGTATATATCAAGATACACAACAACTCAGAAAAGTGAGACATAATTTATCACAATATTGATATTTCATGGTCACAGAGCCCAGCTCTGCTGAGAAGGAACTGGTGAGTGATGGAGGGATGACGAGAAGGTGAAAAAATAGAGGACAAACAGACTGGCCTTGTGGATGTTCAACCCCTAGGCTGATTGTAGATTAGCTGTAATGGATGATAAAGTCTTAAAAATCTTTCTGTTGTGTGAATCGTCGCAATACAATTTATTATATCGAGAAATCTCTTTGGCAATATGTCAAAGCCTCAAACCTTTAAGGACAAGACCTCAGTGTGATTTGCTCAAATTGAAAAGGTTTAGTCATTTGAAACTGTGTTCATTATAGTATTACTGCACGAAATATTGTTGAACATACAGTATTTACACTGGTTGGTGCTGTTTCTGTTTATTGTCTTTTGTGTATTGTCTTTTTTTATTGTCTTGTAATTTTTTGTTTGCACTGTCTTTTGTCCTGCACTGTCTTGTCTGTCTTGTTTGTCTTGTCCTGCACTGTTTGCACCAGTTTGCACGGGTGCACTTTATGTATCTAGGACTAACTTACTTAAGTCCTTAGCTGACTTTGTTCTATGTAGCACCATGGTCCTGGAGAAACGTTGTCTCATTTCACTGTGTACTGCAACAGCTATATATGTTTGAACGGACAATAAAAGCTTCTTGACTTGACTCGACTTGACTTGATTTGGGGTAGGAACATCAATACAATCCGCTTTTAATGAGCTTATAATATTGGCAGCAGGTGAACATTTCTGTCATGTTTGTGCTTTAATATTACAGTATTTGTGCAGTCACAATATTCTTCACTTATTAAAATGTAGAACCATAATAAGCACACAGTTTTCCAGGGATTTGCTAGAACACTTAGCAGTTTCCAGGGATTTGCTAGAACACTTAGCACTTAAATTTCTGGCAAGCGTACTGTCCGTACACCATCGTTCTCAGCCCTCAAACCTCTTTCAGCCTGACAAGCACTGCTTTCCTGTTGCTTTCATGTGCTTATCTTTGTAATGCCGAGTGCTTTTGTTTTAGGTTTTTGTTCTGTCCTCACCTCTGCCTTAACAGTAATTCATTCCCTTAATCTGCACAAAAGTCAGAAGTTCATGGTCATTTATACAGTTATTCCTCTTCTTCAACATTAAATCTCATCAGGCAATCCTGTACTATCAAGACAATTATTTCTACACAGTTTTCTTGACTCTTGGCTTTCCTAACATTTCTTTGTCTTTGATCATATTTTATTCTGTTGTAGCACTGCTTTGTAGCACCCCGCTGTTTTGACGATATAGATGATATCAGCAGTGACTATGAGCCTCGGGTTTCCTTTATTAAACCCACACAGAGTTTAATAACTTGTGTCCTAAATGTAACTTTGTGTTTTGTCATCAGCAATGCCACACAGTCTCCACACTGTCTCCTGTCCAGCCAGGAACATACAGTATGTTTTGCAGATACATTAAATCAGCTGAGCTGAAACAGCCTGTTAGTGGAATACCACGATCCCACCATTGATACTCCCCTGCCTTAGGGAGAGAACACCAAAGATTAAATATGCATGATCGCCTAGGGTTTCTGTAAAGTAAACATCTAAAAAATACTATAAGAGAGACAGACAGAAATACAGACATAACTGAGAGAGTCAAAGACAGATAGAGAGACAGACAGAAAGGCAGAGAGAGAAAGAGAGATCGCGTGACATACAGACAGATACAGATTGAAAGAGAGTGTGAGAAAGATAGAGAGAGACAGAGAAAAAGAGACAGACAGCCAGACAGACAGAGACAAATATAGATAAATAGTGAGACAGACACATAGAGAGAGAGTAATCTTTGATTCTATTTGTTCATCACTACATCTTCTTCATTACTACGCAGACTAAACTCAGCATGCTGTTGCCTCTTCATGACTTTTGAAAACACTGTACATTGAGAAACACCAGTTTAAAAAAGCTTATCCACACAATTGCACAAACACTCTCAAGACAACACAAGCACCAGTACTGCTTTGGAATTGCTTCATAACATCTGTAACGATTTGCTGAAGACACCCTGGAACAACTGCAGAAGATATGGAAGTCAGTCAGGTCTTCTCGATTACGATTGAGACCTTGCTCAATTTCTCAACGGTGGCAGATTGGCAGTGCTGGGGCTTGAACCCCGACCTTACAATCAACAACCCAGAGCCACCACTACTTGCATCACATATCTTTATCATCTCGTAAGAGTTTAAACTGAGATAAACCCGAAATGTGCAGTTTGGTTGGTTTGGGAGATTAAAAAAAAAAGTGACCTCCTTCACTATCCTTGGAGCATGAGTTTGGAGTTGAGAGGCATCAGTACAGCACTAACCCACATGAAGCTACTAAGCTGCTTGTTTATTTGCTGTAAAAAATTATTTTAACTCTGTTTGTTTACCAAATTTTCAATTCTGCTTAGCTCTGATACTCCTGTTTATCGATATTGACATTTGCGTGTTTTTGTACTGTTTTGTACTGTGGACTGTTCACTGTATTTACTTGTGCTGATACTTTTGCCCTGTTCTTATTTTTTTGTGACTTACTTTGTGAGCATGACTCGTGACAGTTTGAAATCTTTGTTTCCACTAAATCAAGCTGATTCATTTATATGCACGCTGCTTCTTCAAGAATTAAAGAACTAATTATATTTAGTACTAGATCAAGCACAGCTGTAAATCAGTACAGGGAAAGAGCATTAATAGAAATAATCTTGATGGATGAATTTTGACTGCAATTAATTCTCACCCTGTCGTCTCAGTGCATATTTACATTCTACATATTTGTTCCATTACAGTCATTTTAGTATATTTAGTATATTTATATATATATTTATATCAGATATTCTGTGTGATCTTTCAGTATGAAAAAGTGTAGATAGAGTGTAGATATTATTTTAAAATCCCCATAGAGTTCGTAGAGACGTGTTTAAAGTTCACCTTAAAGCCTTTTTTTAAGTTGACAGCTTGATGAATGATCTCTTATTATGTCACTACATCTGAAGTAATTAATATTGCAAAAAAAAATTTCATCAGACAGCATAATTTAGTGAGGAGTGATGCATTAAGCAAGCTTAAATAATAAATGTAAAAATTAAAGCTGGCTCCAGACTAATTCTGTTCGTACTACACCAACAGTTATGGAACACTAAAATTCACACCCACTGGCTTTGATGGAAATGGACATTCATACCTGTCCACCTGCAGATTTAAGCCACTACTGACAGTGCTAATGCTAATAGGATATGTGAAGGACTTTGCTCTCAATTTCACTCTGCGTTTACAGCACTGGATTACAGGAAGTAATAACAGAAGCATCATAATAAATATCCTTCTGTATATTGCACAACATTTTCACCTTATTCAATATCACTATCCTTTTAGTGATTAATATCAAGGCAGATCTAATTTTACATTACCCGGTAATCAAATGGTGTGATAATGTTCTGTAACTCCATGACTGTCTGTCCAGCGGTCCTCTGAAACTGTCACCGCATGTTAAAGATCTTAAAGACATAAAACTGATACTGAATCTGTCTCCATGTTAACTGACCATGAATTAAACCACTCCAGCCATTTACGAGGACAAACCTGCAGTCATGTGTAGTTCTTTAGGCCAAATGGGCTCACTGAGAGACCAAAAAGATGAGCTCTGATTCTTGCAAGATCTCCCAAAAAGCCTATACTAGAGCATCTGCCAGTGCAATAATTAGCTCAAAAATTGGGAGCATGGTCTGAAAGCCCAGTTTTGCATACAGGTTAAGAGTAAACTTGGCTCGACAAGGTTTTAGGGCAAAAGATTGGATATTGGATATATAAATAATCACCAGAATGACAATTGTCTTAAATTGGTTTCTTAAAGCACTGCAGCAAAAGTTGCAGTTTATGTACATACTCTGTATCAAGCACATGAACAGCAAAAGGCTCCTTAACTGTCTGAAATAACTTGGGACTACAACAAGTGAAGACAGAACACATTCTGGCACTCAAATGCTTGCTTGATGCATCCTAACTGTGCCCTTACTGTAACAGTTAGAATGTAATGCATTCTAACTGTACACCTTACTGTACAGCTCCATCATTACAGCTCAGTACACAATCACCATGTCACCTCCAGTAAAGGTCTGCCGTTTTAACACTTCAGCTGATGGCTCAAACTGTCAAGGATTTCAATGTTTGGGGACAAAACTATTCAATTGTCAACTCAATTACTTAAATCGAGTTTCTATAAAGCAACACTGTGTCCATCAATACAAGGTCAGTGAGCTGCAGCTTTGAATAACTAAGAGTAGTTTAGAGCAGATCAGACCAAACTGAATAATAATAACTTCTCACTCAGTTGGACAAACCGATAGCCTGCTATTGGGTTATTATTCCGTACTTCCTTAACAATACTTCCTTCTGAAATAGTAAAATCTCAGTTTTGATGTATTTTGTTTATGTTTAAATGTAAGATGCTAAATGAGAGCTACTCGTTCTCACCTGCATCGCCTCAGCTGAGAGGTTACCTGTCTGATTGAATGATTTTTACTTGTTGTCTTAATTAGCATACATAGATGACATGCAATCATTTCTAAACCAGGAACATGGCAATAGAATACACACCTTACAGTCAACAGGAAATATGAATGCTAGCTTGACACTTAATTGTCTCTGTTCATGTGCGATACAATGACTAAACAAAACAGCTCATAGCTGAGACATTCAGATGAAACATTTCAAACCCGATGTGGTACATCGGAAACACAGCAGAGGACAATAGTAAGAGAATAAGCTACAAGAGGAAGGTAAGCTAGGTATGAGGTAAACATGCTAACTATATTGTGTCCCTGGCAAATAAAACGTTGGACTGGGCAGCACACTGGAGCTTTTACCTTGTTGCTATGCTACCTGATAAATGTATGATTAGCCCAGCTCTCATACCATAATTTTTACATGAAACTCGTGCCAGTGTTTCAAATGCAATGAGTATTCTCAGCTGTTTAAAAGTCTGTTTATTTTTTCTTGTTTGTTTCAAGTCGCATGCAGTGCATCCTGTGCATTAACCACATCCTCCTTCTTTCATTTCACTGATGTGTGGATAGGATTCACGTTGTCTTACAAAAGTCCCTTCCTTAGCTTTCCACAACCAAAAGTGCCATGTCTCAGGGACGTGAAGTTAAGCTTTTACCAGATTCACCACCTGCGTCCTCCAGCCAGACAACATGCTAGCACTCTAAATGATATGGCCACCCGCACCACTGATACAGAAATACAGCAGCAACAACATGTGAGACTATTCCTGGATGGCCACAGTGGTTTTATAAAGGGAGAAGTAAGCATTTTAAGTGTGAGACAGCTGTGGCTGGCTGTGTGACTGCATCTGAGCAAAAGCACTTTACTATAAGTAGAAAGGCAAGATCTCTGTTTCAGTGATCTCCCAGAGGGCATGTTACATTCATCCAACACTAACACATTAACAGCCTGTTCAACAGCTGTACAGTTCATCCACATCCATATGCCATCGTAGATCACTGTTACACCCATCTATAATATAATCCTAAACAAACCTTTGGCACAATATGAATGATGTTGGCTCTGAATGATGGTACATGGAAACCAGGCACTTGCTACATATGTGATAGGAGGCAACAGCACTAGACAAATATAGTAGCACAGGTTTTGTGGTTTTGCTTTGCAGAGGAGTGGCTGCTAACACTCATTTGTTTCCCATGCAAATGTAATCTTTTTGGAGGAGTAACATAGCATCTGTCTGCACTTGTCTGTCCAAATCCATTTAGTAAGGACTGCAATGGTCTTGCAACTTTACCCTACGGATACACTAGGACAAAATTAGATTTGCATCCTCAGTGATAACTGCTCTCATAAACAACCTCCCTGGCCATTATAATACAGTTTTGAAACAGCAGTCAGATAGAGTTTATCTCAATATTTCTAGCTACATGCCTATATCTATTCCCCAAAACAACAACACGTCTGTAGTCAAATCTAGTGCAGGGCTCTTCTACAATCTGGGAAGGTTCAACTTATGTAAAATCCCTTGTTTAATAAGAATGAACAGCACCTTCATTTACCTTTTGGCACCAAACCTAATTAGTTTACGTCTATTAAGGAGACATTTTGTGGTTATGTTTTGTTTCATAGTGATGCTTCACATGAACATTTTTGAATGATAGCATAAACACTAAACTGGTATTTATTTTGAATTTTCCAGTTTAGAAAAAAAATATCATTTCCTTTCTATCGTTCCAATTTAGGTGCATGTTTGTTCAGAGTATGTTTTCTTCATTAGATTCCAGTCATCATATTTTTTTGAGCTCCCAAAGAGAAGCAGGAAGCAGTGGCACTTAACTTGTGGTGGGTCAATGTGTCAAATCCTTTCTAAGACCTGCAAAGACCTTTTTTTCTAATATAGCTAAAATCATGTAATAACTGCACAGCAGTTGCAAGATATTAATAAGACACCGATTTACTTTCCCATTCTGCTAAAAAAATAATTGAATGAAAGGATACTTGAAGTTAATTAAAGTTAAAACAGAGGTGTACCCAAATAGAAATGAGGCAAGTTATCTTGTTATGGTGCCATCATTTGAAAGACAGCACATAAGACACAAAGCAGACAAAAGCCAAGCATCACATCTGCAACATCTGAATGTGAATGATATGGCTGTTGACCTCAGAGAGCAGACACATCAATAGCACACTGTAGCTGACATTAAGTTGTAGCCCAAAAAGAGCCTGGAAGAAGAGCCTGTCATTTGACACATGAAATATTATTTTCCTTTTGAGTCTTTGTTTTAGGAATCAGTGAAGCTGAACAGAACATGATGTCAGGTCTCATACCTGGAACCTGATCCAAGCAGAAAGGCACAAACAAAAGGCATAACAATTCTAAGCAGTACATGCCTTCTTCTGTAATGGCTGTTCATAGCTCGCTCATTTACGTGACCAATAAAGAAATTTCATTCATTGTATTCAAAGTAAGAGGCACAGAGCATCACAAATAGTGACGTTCCAATAGAGACACGCGACCACACATCCAACACACATACAACATGAGAAAGACTGAAACAAACAAAAACAAAATAAGAATTTAAATCATTTTATACAGCTTAACCCTCACCATGTTGCTTAAATTGCAAAAACTCCTCTTATGTGGATGTGGCTGACAGACGGAGACACAACCCACTGTGAGGGAATGAGCATAACATCTGCTCACTGAATATACTGCCCAACCCTTCACATGTTCACACCAGCACAAAGGAATGTAGAGGAATGAGCTACAGTGATAATAAAACACAGATCACGTTCCCATGGTTGGTTATCTAACAACACCTAGATATCACTCTAAGTGGTGTCAGTGCCAGAAATGTTAGAGCACAAGAGCTGGTAGTGGAATTCTTTCTGCTCGTGAGACAGATTCTTTTTGCTCTCATATAAAAACACAGTTGTATGGATTCAGTTCCAATTCAATGTTATAGAATGTCCGTGAATGAAAAGAGGAAACATGTTTTTACTTGTATTAAAGCAGCTTTCAACAGTTGATTCCTCATCAGCATCTCTTTTTCTCTCTCTTGAATCTAACAAGAAAAAAAAACAACTTGTCAGAAAGAAACCAGAAAGTAAAAATTCTTCTGTTTCACATGTCAGAAAACCTGGAAATTTGAAAAAGTTGCAGTTTCACCTCTGATTGACTCAAAGTGCTGACAATAGAAGACTCCTACTAAAAAAGCTAAATAAACCTCGCCTGAGAGAAAACTTCAAAATATTAACAATTACATGTTTTTGAAAATCTGTTTAACATTGAGCCATACACAGCCCTGTGAATTAGATGTTACTACAAGGAAGAAGAAGAAGAAAAGGAAAATTATAGGCAGCTTCCAGAATCTTGAATATCATATATAACTCATATGACTAAGATGTCATGGGTAGATGATTTTTAACCATACACCTAGCTTTAAGCCAAGGTCCAACCCATAAGTCAGGTCCTTGATTTGACCCCAAACCATGACTGACTGGAGTCAAGGCTAAGGCTGTAATACAAGATTTTTTGTATTACAGAGAAATTACAAAGAAAAGAAAAATATGATACAAACTGCATACATATTAGGTGGAAAAAAGACTTACTAAAATATAGTAGCAGTATTGCTGGCTCTAATATTTCATTATTCTCATATTTTAGACTTGTAGTTGCCATGCAGTGTGAAGAGGCGAGACGGCTAGCTATGTCTTTGAGTGACCACTTTGCATAATGTGATACTCAGCACTTCAGACAGGACTACAACGTATCTCTAAAGCACAGCTGAACCATAGAATGTGTGTAATTATCTAACACTTCTGCTTATTTCTACATTTGAAACTAAGTCTTAATATCTTTTCGAATTGTACATCCAATTTTTACCATAAGAATTTTTAATATTGTGCATTTTTAATACGTAAACACACGGGACAAGTATTCCATATCATCTACTTTATTGTATTTAACCACAGGATTGTGTATCGACATTAAATGCATTGCTAACATACTTTTCTATATAAACAAATGCAGATTATTTTTACCCAATGAGATTAAACAATAGATTCTCATGGCATTAAAGATATCTTTTAAATATTTTTTTATCATAAAATAGAACATTAATGTAAGTAATAGTTCTAAAATCAGAAAGCATTTACATAAGATAATGAAACAATTACATTATTCAATTAAATTAACCCACTTGTGTATACACTATATGGCCAAAAGTTTGTGCACACCTGACGACCAATTCCATACATGCTTGTTGAACATCCCAATACTGAAGCCTTCCACTGTTCTGGAAAGTTTTCCACTAGATTCAGGAGTGTGTCTGTGGGGATATGTGCTAATTTGGCAACCAGAGCATTATTGTTGTCAGGCTTATGTCAGGTGAGAAGATCCAGGGTGCAGTCGGCGTTCCAATTCATCCCAAACATTTAAATTAATGTTCACTCAAAGTCACTCAAAGTTCTTCCACATCAACTGAGGCAAACCATGTCTTCATGGATCTCACTTTGTTCACTGGGATTTAGTCCTACTGGAACATCTTAGTGGCTCTTAAGAGACTTTGCGGAAGAACCACATATGGTTGTGCTGGTCAGATGTCCACAAACGCTTATTCTCAATCTCTCATATAGTTTATATAGTGCTTTAGAAAAACCTTAGAAACTTAGATACTCTTCATGTATATTTCTAGATGGCATAATCCTTCTAGAACTCATTAGATCATTAGATCGATGCTCAATCAATAAAGCCAAGTCAAGTCAAGAAGCTTTTATTGCCTTTTCAACCATATATAGCTGACGCAGTACATAGTGAAATGAGACAACGTTTCTCCAGGACCCTGGTGCTACATAGAACAAAGACAGAGCGACATAGAACAACACAGTGCTAAGGACTATTTAGTTAGTCCTAGCCACATAAAGTGCATATGTGCAACCTGGTGCAAATGTAACACAATATAAAATAATGATATCCTGTTTAACCATGGTGATTAGCATTACATGGTGGATAGCCACTTCTGGTAATGCTGTAAACATCAGTATGTTTCAGTGCTATTCATATCACTGGCGTAAGGAAAAGTGGACTTTTGTGTCATTAATGTAATAAAACAGATGATATGATTACTTTTATTATTTTATACTCTTATAATTGTGCCTCAATAATTTGTGCCATGGCCGTCTCGCAGATACATTCTGCGTAAAAAAGGATCTTCCTCACAACTCCTACACTGAGTGGAACGAAGTGAGATAACAGGCAACATGTCTGATTCAAAATACAAAATAAATAGGCCTACATGATTTCCATAACCATGACTAATTGTTCTGTTGATTGATGTACTATAATAAAACTGTACCAATAATAACAGTGAAGGTATATCTGTGAGACTTAAACAGATCTTTTTTTCTTGGCATGCGATTCTACTGCACATGTATTGCACAGTCTGCTACCATGGTGACAGAGAAATATTAAAGAATATTTTCCTAGATATACAGTTTATTGTGATACATTCCTTAATCTACTGGAATAAAAACAGTTTTGTGAATTGTACTTTGCCAGAAACTGAAAGGCCAATAAGTCAAATGTGTGCATCCCTCGACATTATACAAGACAAGAACATGCACTGCAGCCAAAGACATCTAAAAATCATTTTAATTAAAAAGGCTACAGGGTTGTAAATGATTCCTTGACCTTCTCTACTCTTGTCACTTAATACACTGTCAGAAGTGATTACCCGATTTCCAAGAGAAACATTAATGCTGCTGTTTCATCAAGAGGTGTATAACTCAGGTCATGGACATAAGGAGTCCAGCACTGTTTGCCTGCTTTCTGGGTGTGAATCTGAAATTGAGGAATTGAGGTCTATGTCCCATCTACTGACTTATAATGTCAGACCATCCTATTCCCCTGCTGTACTCAAGCTAGTTTCTGTTCTTAGATATATTTCAATAATGTGTGTGTGCGTGTCTGTGTGTGTGTGTGTGTGTGTGTGTGTGCAAGTGTGTAAGGATGATCTGTCCGCCGTCTAAATATTTAATGTCTGATGACTACATCTGATGATCTAGCCAAACTAATCTAAGCTCACCTGGCACATTGAATTAATATGAATTATTTACAGATGAAAGTATGAGTAAGTACATGAATTTGACACCTGCTATACATTTGCCTCCTTCATTTTCCTAAAGTTGCTGGACTTTAAATATTATATACTATATAAAATGAACATAAAATATGAAATGATAATGAAAACTATTGCTTTTGGTCACTCATTCATGAACACAATTAAGGCCCAGGATGGACCACCTAAATGCTACAGTAAAATAGACGTAAAATAATTAATCATCTGAATTGTCATGCATGTAAGTTGGTGGCTCACACTATTTAAATTTTATCCTATTAGCATTAATTTCTTGAAAGAGGGAGATATAAGTCTTGGGCTAGTCTCAGACACCCAATTTCAATAAGACCTCAAAAGTTGCAATCTGATCGGCTCTTAATACATCTACCTAAAGATAACTTGAGTTGTTTTGTAAATGGGAAAACAAACTCTTATACATTGCCATACAGTGAGGGTTTTTGAGCAAAATATGGTCAACTGACTAAAAATATGTTCACAAAATTCCCCAAAAGTTGTTCAAGAGTTCTGTTTGAAGGACTTAGTGGTGAGTAAAAATAAGAAAATCCCACAAGTTTGCT
>NC_083464.1:22462500-22617500 GCF_030014155.1 Tachysurus vachellii | reverse complement strand
TGCAATTTAGTACTGTAAGAGAAAATTAGTACTTAGGAAGCACTAGAGACATTAATGGTTCAATGATACATTTATAGCATTTAGCAGACCTACAGGTATTCCTAAGAAATGATTCTTCTTTCCAGCACCTCTTTTTTTTAGGTTTTTAGTGAAAATAGTAAGAGTTGAAGTCATAGAAGCAATGCTTTCTCCCAGTATAATGGTTGTCCCTGAGGTCCACATTGGCATCCTGCAGAGACTCATGGAAGATTTGGTGAGTTTTTGTTCGGCTAAAAGAGTCCTGAAGCTCCAGCAGATCAGACCCCAAATCTCTGCTGCTTGTCTTTACTCCATACCCAAAGCTGCCTCTAGAGACGCGTGGGCGGATAGAGGGAATAGTACAAGAACCACACGTCATTTTCTCCTCTTCAAAGTCATTCACTGTCTGCTCAAAGTGTACATGCCTGTCTGTCTCTTCTGCACTGAGTGGTGCTGTGCACTTAGGTACAAAAAAGTTATTTTCTGCCACATTGTTCATGGTTCTGCTGTTGGACAATTCTTTCTGGCTCCTTTCTGTCTCTTGCAGCACAGCCTGAAATGTTTGTTGTCCAAAACCCGGCTCCAGCTTGATATTACCTCTGTCATTCACTGTAAATGCAGGTTTGATGATGTTTGTACGTGGTTTTGTAATATCTAACTCAGATTGCTTGCAGACACAATTTCTTTGGCAGCACAATTCACACATACAGACAGTGTTGTTAAATGCCACCTGACATGTTTGACTTGAGTCGTTAACTTGGATGGATCTAAAAACTTCATTCTTGAGACTGTATGGTTTGTGCTGCGTAGTGTCCCGAACGGGGATCCTGTTTGTATTAGCATCCAGTGGTCCATGTGTTTGTGTAAAAACCATGCCTGTATCTGGAGGCTCTGGGGAAAATAAAGGTGAGTATGGTGGGCATGGGTTCTCCAGATGACGTTGGTTCTGCAGGATCCTGGCCCTGCGTCCTTCAAGTGGTCGAGGAGGCAAGAAAACAGGAGAGGTTCGCTCCCTCTGAGATAAATATCAAGTTTAGTATACAGTGTTTATGCAGGCTCCAAGTGATGAAAACATATGTCAAAGAACGGATTGAGGAAACAGGAATGAAGAGGAGAGCACTTGATGGTTGAATGGATAAATGGAAAAGCAAACCCCAGACAAAGAGCAGGTGTCTTTAAGGTGTGCTGCCTGTGTGTTTCTTACCAACTGTGCTGTGTAAGGGTTCATTTCTCCTGTAATCAAGGCAATTGTCTTCTCGTTAAAGTCATCCAGTTTTATAGGGTTAGAGGGCCCGGTGCCTGTAAGAGAGCCCAGATCTCCATTTTAGTTAATTTCCATGTTGATAACATTTGCCACTAAGAAAATTTAGTTTTAAGTCTTTATTTTTATCCAATGGTTTCAGATATATTATTTTCCTTGAGAATATATTATGGAAAATCTGTGGCACATATTTTAGGTACTTATTATACCTAAAATAATAGTGAACTTTATTGATAAATCCTTCTTTTGGTGATTTACAGGATAATGACTTCTAATGCATGCATCTGCTACTGAATCATGTTAAACAGACAGGGAGCATTATCAAGGCTGATAGTTTGAACAGCTAGTTCAGCCTGACTTTACATTTATGATTCTGCAGGCAACCCTAACTGACTGGTTTCTTGCTTTAATAGCTCTGAAAGAAAGGAACCCTCATCCCTGTCACATACTAGAGCCAAATGCACTCCCAGTAGTACCTGTAATAACACAATGAGGGAGAGAGGTCTGAATTTCTGTCAGTCTTTTTACGGATGAATAGCAGTGCATCATGTACATGGAACGTCTGCAACACTGAATTCCCTTTTTTTTTGTGATAAATCTTAACTCTTACTTCATCGTATATACATGCATTTAGAACACATCTTCATAATGTTATGAGATGTACTAAACCTGTGAAGTGTAGCTGATATGAAGTGAGCCACTGGGACTTCTCCAGGTTGCACAGAGCATTGGCCGTCCGCTCGAGCAGCGTGTGGTTACAGTCTCGCAGTGTTAGATTTGGACACAATGTGTTTGGAGCCTTGGGGTAAATGTACTGAAGGTCAGAGAGCAAGAATGGCTGTCACAGAGCATCTGAGAACTATATATTGCTATAAGTGTTTGTATGAACATAAAATCAAGACAAAGAACAATTATGATTTTGTTCAAAACCGTTAGACTATTACCACACACAAAATGATAATTAGTCAATAGTATAGTTTATAGAAAATGTCTCCCTTTAATTATATTGAATTTGAAATACTGAAATACTGAAATTGATCAGTATTTATGATTTCATATTGTCACCTGTACATAACATGTAGACATTTATTATTGTTTATAAGTAGATATAGAATAATTATATAATTTGTGCAAATTCGCAAACCAAACAATATAATATAAAAAGTAAACTGTGAAAATTAATCAAAAACTATTATCTAGCACAGAGGTGTTAGATGTTATCTGCAAATGGTGTGGGTGCAGGTTTACATTCCAGTCAAGCAGGAGCTGTTTAATATATTGATCTTGGCTTTCAGTAGACTCAGGTTTGGCTTCTGCTTGGTTGTAATGAAAACCTGCATCCACACCATTTGCGGATAAGGTTGAACACCCTTGATCTTGCTTGGTGCTTGGCCTTTCCATCATAGATGTGGGAGGTTTTGATTTGTGACATTACTTATGCAGCTTACATATTGGTAGCCAGTTTGTCCTGGCCAAGTTGTAGATGCCCGTCTGGTTTCCATGGGAATTTTAAGTAGCTCATGACGAAAAGGTGCACCTATAAGGATCAAGCAACCTATGTAATTAAGAGACATCTCTCTCTCTCTCTCTCTCTCTCTCTCTCTCACACACACACTCTCCCTCATTTGATTAAACTCCTGTATGCTTTATGTCTAACACTTATACACTCCTAACATGTACATGTAACTAAACATAGCTTGTGAGACATGATTTTCTTGGGTAAACATGTGATAGGTTTTATGTAAAATTTAGACTTTTTTTAAATGTTGAGACACACTTGTACTTGTATAAGAGTCAAATCTAAGCTTAACATGTTGATTTACAGTCAAACTGTAAAAGAACATTTCATCCAATTAAATTATAGTTGTTTGTGTGACTACACATTATCATACACATTATGTCACTTAATATTCTTGAATGTTGACAATGTATAAAGTTCTGATCAACTGTCAGATTTTTACAATTTTCAACTATTCAACAATCATCCAGTGTTTAATAATGATATATTAACTTTATAATTAAATGACAAGGAATATTTTTTGGTACCTGATTAAAGACTAAATCATTACATAATAAATACAGTTAATTTTATAATAATTTAATAATGATATTTGTACTTATTATACTGTTAAAAATTTGCTGTAAACAACTGTAAACATATTTACAGTATCGCAATGTACTTTACTATACTAAATTTCTATCTGTTCTGGGGTACTCATGTTAAGCATTCAATTTCTTTGTCATCTCACTCAACAGTGGTGTTTAATGGCTCATATAAAAGTAGCGGTTAATTTTTAATGTTTATATCTTCAAAGTAAATTGTGATATTAAACCCATTTTTGCTGTCTTAGACGCTCCAACTGCTTGTCATACATATCTAAAATATGAAGGTGTTATCTTCATCCACTAAAATTCTTTGTAGTTACAGTATCCCAAAAGAGGTAAAAGCATTTGTTTATACTGAAATCTCTGAAAAAGTCATCAAAACGTCGATCATCAGTGTTCTGGTAAAAAAGGTTAGGGGTCTTGATCAAGGGCCCAACCATGACAGTACCTCTAATCTGTAACTCAGAGCCTTAAACTCCGGAGCCTTTGCAAGTAGATCAACTAGCTTGTATTGATTTAATGCAATCTTTGAGTGGAGTTAATTCAGTGGTGGTGGTGGTTTAATCAATACAATTGTGCTAGTGGTCAATGAAGGTTGTGGTGACTCAGTGATTAACCTTCAGCTCAGTTGTATCCTGTAGCAGACTAATAAGCAAACGTGATGGATTATTTGTTATTTTATACTATGTAAGATATTACAGTACTTTACTGTGTTTTATAGCTGTTACTGTAAATTTTACACTACTTTACTGCCAACCTAGTTTGTACAATGTGCAGTAGGCATATGTCCATTGATCAAGGCATCATAGCAGTGCTCTGACCTTTACTTTTACTGAGCAGAGTAACCTGTGGAGCATTAGCTGGTAGCATAGGATTGATGGGGAGTTTAGATGCAGCCCGTACACCTGTGTCTGGGTCATCTGGGCAGTGGAACGTGGGGAACATGGCACAATAAGATAAGTGTGATTGGTAAGGGTGTTCTCTCCGGATGGAGACCTTAATTTGTTTCTCGCTGTAAGAAGACAGACAAAGATCGAGCTTTAATATGAGATAGACAGAGTGCATTCAACTGCATCACAGGCAAGGTGAGAAAGAATCAATCTTATCAAAATGGTTAACTGATATCTATTTTACGAACATTGTAAAGGACTTGAGAACTGAGGAAACAAACAATTCATATATTCTTACCCAACATTGATATGAGTTGGCTTGGGAATTCTAGTTGGAGATATGAGATCATATTCACAGTGACCATATTGAAATGAGCTCAGAAAAAAAATAAAATTATTGGTAGGAAAAAGTAGTTAACCCACATCTCATCGTTGAGTCGAACATTACTTCTCTTAGATGGAGTTAGGTCATAGTATTGCTCAATAGTAACAGACCTGGAAACACAGTAATAAGGAACAATTGAACAGGTAAAAAATGTGTGTCAGACTCAAAACATGTAAAATGTGTGTCCGACTCAAAACATGTAAAATATGTGTCCGACTCAAAACATTTAGTTAATGTTTTAGCACAATTAGTAAATGTTCTATATTTGCACATTACATTTATGAATACCAACCTTACTCTATTAATTTATTAATCTGCACTAATCCTGCTATTTTTCATTGTTGAGAACATGAAGCTGCTCACTCAGGTAGCGTGGCTCCTCCGTAACTAAAGTGTCGATGTCCTTTGATGACTGCAGGTATTCTTCCATTGTGAATATTTGATGCCATTTTGCTGCCACCGCTTTTACAGTTTTCCTATGAAGACCCTTTGAGATGACCCCAATGAGACTCCTAGGAAAAATGAAATGCTTATTCAAATATTATAAAAGGTGTTTTTCACCTACGTCTACTGTATATTGTATCCACTGGTAGAATCCAGTTTGTGTTAAAAAACAATGGATAGATAGATAGATAGATAGATAGATAGATAGATAGATAGATAGATAGATAGATAGATAGATAGATAGATAGATAGATAGATAGATAGATAGATAGATAGATAGATAGATAGATAGATAGATAGATAGATAGATAGATATTAGTTTTTCCATTTTGAATATTTCTTATTCTCATATTTTGCATGATTTATCAAAGTAAACTCATTTCATGCTGGAAAACTTGTGGGACATGACCTCAAAACAACATAACAGAATTCTGAATGATCACTATGTTTGTTATAGGTCATACTCTCACCTTGTTGTAGTATAAGGGAAGCAGTTGCTCCTTGGATAGCTCCTGTTCTGCAGACGATTCAACAGCGACAGTCAAGTCTCTTGTTTCATGCAAAGAAAAAAAAACATTCTATTCGTGGAGGTACTTCTGGGTCAAACCCTCTTAAGCTCTTGTCTACCTAGGACAGGCTGCCTTTCAATCTGCTCCTGACCCCACTGGCTCAAATCCCCAGACCGGTCATGGCGACGATCCTGCAAACAGCAACAAAAACCCAATGAGTGATACCCAATACGGCCCAGAGGCCACATTATGGAAGCAGAGCTGAACAATTTTTGTATTGTCTTCAAAAACAGTTAAAGGCAGTGAAAGAAGATCCTAATTAGCTCAGTGCGTCTGACAGATCAGCTTTAATCATACTGTCAGAGGAACAAAATTGAAAACAATGCAGATTTCAGGGCACTTGTACGTCTTACTCATTTTTTTACCTACAAATTAACAAGCGAATACAAAATTTTAAATATATGAAAAAAAAAATCCAAAAGAACCATACAGGATAAGTAACGATTTTTTAACTTCCAGATACAATCAGCGCTCCAAATGAAAACAGTCTTTTCAACATGATCATTCAGGTCCCACAGCTTGATCTATGCTGTGAATGGAGAAGCTGAAACCAGAGTAGCTCTGGTTTCAAGACCTAGACACTGCAGAGTGAGCTATAAACCTGTGAGATACAATACTCAGGTTACAGCCTGGTCAAAGTAGAGTGACCTACACACCTCACAACCTATAAGGGAGTTACTATATACATTCTTTTTTTTATATAAAATGATTTGGAATAGATTGGAAAAGAATAGTGGGGCAGTGGGTATCAATACATAACATTGCCACATCACAGTTACAGGGTCCATTTGTCCATCCTGAATTTGCATTACTGTTGGTACAAAGGTTTACACCCATGTTTGCTTGGGATTCCTCTGGGTCTTCCGGTTTCCACCCACTGTCCAAAAACATGCAAATATAGATGGATTGGCTGTGATACATTAAGTGTGAAAATGTATAGTGTAACACACTGGAGGAAAGCACTCTGTGTGCATTCAGATTTGGTGCAGTGACTGACAGGGAGAAGAGAGTGTGACATCCTTCCCAACCGGAGTGGAGTGTATTTTGCCCTCTTGACTGGGATTCCCACGACTGTCAGGATTCCCACAACTTACAATCTCATTAATAGGCTGAATGCTATGATAATCATGGAAAAAAATGTTTGTCACTGATATATCAATTAAAAAGCATGTCTTTCATTAATTAATTACACAATTGTTAAATGTTGGCAAAATGCTGAGGTATAATAGGAGTAAAAGATATTGTTTTTACACATAATATTAACAGCATAGTTGCTTCCATCTTGCATGTGTATGCATGTATTAATTTGGTAGATGCTTTGATTTAAAGCAACTTATAACTGAGTTGACGAGCCAGTGAGTTGAGCTGTCAATCAATAAATCAGTAACAAATTCAGTAATACAGAGTTTTAATCACTATGTTTTACTATTTTACTTGCTACTAACAGAATGATTTAAAGTATCAATCTCTTCTGCTGTCCCAATTCATTTTACTGACCTCTTGACCGCAATAACACTGCACTTCCAGTGAATAAAATTAAAAGAAAAGTTTTTTTCTTAACAGCAAGTTCCTTTCCTGTTCACAGAGTGAACACTGACACTGAATCCACAAAGGTGACCACAACAACAAACATACATTTTCATCTCTCTCATGTCAATGGTGCATCATCTCTGCACATAACAGTTAGTATCACTGGGTCATCCTTAATGTGACACAAACAAATGCCTGGCAAGTAGTAACTCAATTTTTTTTTGCAATCCTCAGTTGGCAGTTTATTTTGCATGACATTGCTTAATTGGAATTCTCAGGAGAATTTGTTAGTGGATTTATTACAGACCTCAAACTTGAGTTCAGCGGTCAATTACCTTGCTTGGCCTCAGAGGCTGTAGGGATTTTGGCAGCACATTTACATCTGCTGTAATCTGAATTTAACAGAGCCTGGAGTGATTCCTTTCCCCTGGCTGCTTGGTAATACACTGCTAAGGGACACGTTTCATTAATGCAGCAGAGTCCAACTAAGTGGTTGCAGACTGTTATTGACACAGCCTTAGGACTACCTCACAGTAATTCATTTAGTTAATTTGCATTACAGTATATAGACTAGCTACAAAGTTTACATATTAGAGTTTTAAGTTTGTTTATATGTTCTTTATACAGGATAAGGTTTAAACATCTCATACAGTATATCCCATCCATTGTATCCAGTGGCACCATTCAAAGTTTAACACATTTGTATGTATGGCAGGTTGGTTTTATAAAACCTTTCTCTCTCTTTTTCAAAATATTGCAAAAGATGATTCACTCACTCACTCATTTTCTACTGCGTTTTACAGGGAGCCTGTGCCTATATCTCAGGCGTCATCGGGCATCAAGGCAGGATACACCCTGGACAGTGCCAACCCATCGCAGGGCACACACACACTGTAAAAGATGGTTATGTACTGTATAATAATAATAATCTAAATAAAGAATTAAAATTATAGCAGAGTGCAGAAGCATAAGTGGTCTACAGTAAATCCCTGCAATCTGAAATGAAGTGAATATTTGACATAATTTCCCTGGACAGCACACAAACAAATGTAGATATAAAAACTCAGTGTTATATTCAGAAGTGCAGGTTTGAAAGGCTTGAACTGGCATCATGGTCAGTTAGATCAGGCAAAAAGCAATGAAATAGTGAAGAATGAAACACAGCACACACATATGGCAGTTGATGCAAACTTGCTATGAGTTTTTTTTATTATTACTATTATTATTGTTATTTATATTTAAATAGACACATCTTAAAAAAGTACAGATGAAATTTAAACGGTTGTTCTGCTTCCGCTGTCTGTGTGGAGTTCGACATGTTTTCTGCACATGCATGGGACGCCTTGTTTCCTCCAGGTTGTTTGATTTTCTCCCACCTTCCAAAACCATGCCAGTAGTTTGTTTGTAGATGTGAATTTGTGTGCAAACCTGCTGTTTCCGATCCATCATGACCCTGACCAAAATAAAGCGGTCAAGATGAGTGAATCGGTGAATGAATGCATTACTGAGGTATTGGAAACTGCTGATGCCATTGCTTTATTGTGTTAGATTCATAGATTTATTTAGTTCTCTGTAGATTTATTAGACTATTTAAGACTATTTTCTAGGACAGAAAATTCACTGGTCATAATAAACAAACAAACATACAAATAGGCAAGAATAGATAAATGACCAGACTAAGCAAATTTCATTTTTATTGTTAGAGATGCAGTTTCATATAGAAGACATATTGTAAAAAAAAAAAAAAAAAAAAAAAAAGATCATACAACAGTACTGCTTAGATATCTTATTTGAATTTTGCAGAATTCTTGCTCTGAGACTTTGTTCCGAGCACAAACTTTATTCTTGTCTGACATAGCTCGGTTTCATGATGTACTTGTTGCATAACGCTTTTCCTTAATAGACTGACTCCAAAACCTTCTCGAAGGACGTGCACGAGAGGGAAAAGAGACTGGCGTTACGGGGACATGTGAATTAACACGCGCGTGCGCGCACGTGTCTATGAGTGTGCGTGAATGTGGTGACAGTGCGGTACCAGCTGGAGCTCTATTAGTGAGGTGCGCATTACTCCACTTAGTCGAAACACTGGACTTGTAGGACTCGCGCCTTTGGATTCAATATAGAATTTTGCCTCTGAGTGTTAATAATGACAACTTTTGACTTCTCCGACGTGGAGGCGTTTCTGGACCGACACCCGGAACTCTTCGAGAACTACGTGATCCGTAAGGGCGAGCGCGCAGCTCTGAATACACGCCTGACGGAGACGCGGCCGTGCGACAGTTCTGCTCCGGAGGAGGAGAGTGAGGATGTGGACAGCGGGAAACGGCGCTCATCGCAGGCGGAGATGCGGCGTACCTTCGCGCTCTCAAAGGCGAGTGCCACGCACCACACCTACGACGAGCGCGTGAGCGTGGCGGCGCGGGAGTCACAGGCAAGCGTAAGGCGGCGCGCGCTCTTGCGCAAGGCCAGTTCACTGCCGCCCACCACGGCGCACATTCTGAGCGCGCTGCTGGAGTCGCGCGTGAACGTGCCGTGCTACGCCTCCAGCGCGCTTGACTACAAGTACACGCTCAAAGAGTCGGACGAGCGCGAGTTCTTTCTCGAGCTCGTCAAGGACATTTCCGGCGAGCTCGACATGACAAATCTGGGGTACAAGATCCTAGTAAACGTGTGCGTCATGGTGAACGCAGACCGCTGCTCGCTCTTTTTGGTAGAAGGTCCTGCGCACGAGAGAATGTTAGTGTCCAAGTTTCTAAACGTGCATTCAGGGACAGCTGGGCGACCCTATTCCAGTGCAATTCCCTTCGCCGAGGTGCAAGTGCCCTGGGGCAAGGGTATCATCGGCTATGTTGCCGAACACGGCGAGACGGTCAACGTCCAAAACGCGTATGAGGTGAAATACGTGTGTGTGTGTGTGTGTGTGTGTGTGTGTGTGTGTGTGTATACACTACATAATACAGCAGTATTAGGAACATCTTATCTATACAGCCAATCGTGTGGCAGCAGTTCAGTGCATAAAATCATGCAGATTTGGGCCAGCAGCTTCAGGTAATGTTTACATCAACCGTCAGAACAAGGAAAAAATGTGATCCCATTTTTTATGACAGGCTGAGTTGAGTATTTCTTCAAGTATTCAAGCACTGCTCGAAGTTTACCCAGAATGGTGCAATAAAGGAAAAAAAACACAGTGATTGGCAGCTCTCTACATGGAAGCACATTGTTGAAAAGAGAGGTCAACAAAGTATGGCCAAGAAAAGCAGAAAGGCTACAGTAATTCAAATAACCACTCTGTACAATTGTGATGAGCACATGGGCTATATATTCATTATAAGCACAAGTTCATAACACACAGATTCCCTGCTTATGAAATATAAAAACATGAATCATTGCAGCATAGGTCCTCAGGTTTGTAGTCGAGAGCTCCTGTCCTAAAAAACACAAACCATTCTTAGTATATCTCAGGACTCAGTGGAGCTACTGTCAGGCCAAACTAAAAACCAATTAGTTAAATTATGTCAACGTGACCGAGAAACCTGATTTTTCCTGAAGGCTTCACGCTTATAGTACAGTTTTTTCCTTACTGCAGTCAGAATTTAGGTCCCACTATAGCTGAATTCTGGACATCGTTATTACATGGCCAAGGGCAACCTTCCCCATTGGTCAGCTGCTGAACCTATTAATTTTCTGACTAGAGATCTATCTTCTTGGCACAAAATGGGAACAGTTAGTTTCAGTGGGAGCTAGCTATATAAAGTGTCTCCTGCATTTACCATTTTTCTCTATGGACAAGGCCTTAGAATACTGTTATGCTGGAACAAATGAACTTCTGTTGTCCTCAATCTGCAGCATCTTTCATTCATGTCACCACAGAACAAGAAACCCATTGCTGGCTCCTTAAACTTCCAGGGCCTGTCAACAAATCCATTCTTGTATTCTTCATTATTGTATTTAGATTGATTTCCCTTTTAATTTCATTTTTGCTTGTATAAAATTAAATGTCTCACTGTCTATAACTCATAGTAAGAAGTGTATAATATGATTTTAGATAAATAAAAGAATAATAAGTAGGAGATTTATGACATTACCATGATGTGTGCCCATTTGTATGATCTAGTGTATTGCTGAAAGCAGTCAACTCAAGAATGTTGGCAGGGATTTCCTTTGATTATCAGTCACTGTAGACAGCTGAGAAAACTACTTAAAAAATAATGATAATAATTTATCATAAATGATCTCATTCTGTGTACTTAATTCAAGATAAAAATGAATAGGTGATTGTACAGTTCAATTAAAATGAATTGTTGACCACATCAAATACTTTAATATTGATATTATTTATGGAAGCCTCCCTTTTTTCAAATAGCATCCCTTGCTGAATGAGGAAAGTGATGTGATTACTCAAATGAGCACGTTTTTGAACTGCCAAATAAATAGGAAAACTTGTCAAACAAATAACAAATATATGAGAGATTGAAAAGAGTTTGAATGGTCATATTTGTCACAGAGGAGGTTCTTTCGACACCATATTAAAAACATTATACATCTTTCAAAAGCAAAACTTCTAGCATCTAGAAATATGGTTCCTCTAACCTTTGTATTTTCTACAGGACCATCGTTTTAGTGATGAGATTGACAAGCTGACAGGTTATAAAACTCAGTCAATCCTGTGCATGGCCATCTGTAACAGTGATGGAGATGTGATTGGAGTGGTACAGGCCATCAACAAGAAACCCTTTGGAACTCCCTTCATTGAGGATGATGAAAAGGTGAGCTCCATCATCCCCTCTCTGCTAGGAATATACTCAAACTCTGAACCTTAAACTATTTTTACTGTCATTCATAACCTTCCCTTTTGGTATCAAAAAAAGCAATATTTTTTAAAGATGTAAAGCCCACCTGAAAGGCTAAACTGTCAAGTTGTTTAAAGGTTTTGTGTGACTGTTGTGGAAATAAAAATGTTGCTCAAAAAAGGTTGCTCAAGCTTACAACCACTGTACTTCTTAAAGTAATATGTTTTTGTAGTTGGTTATTCTTCGTGCTAATCATTATAAAATAATTTTCCTTTTGTCCTAATAAGACATGAATGCTATAAACATTTCTTAGAAGGGAAATTGTACTGCTGAAAGGAAAAAACCCTCAGTAAATAGTATTTTCACTCATAAGGCTTATTTTAACTTTACCTTAATTAAGTATTACCAGTATTAAACACACCTAAACATGTTTAGTAGACATAGTAACACATTATTTTTTAATGAAAATTATTCTAAAATTATAATTGTAAAATATCTAATAATTAAAAGAATCCACAACACTCTGAGGGTGTATCATGAAACAAATAGTATAATTTTTTTAATAAAAAGTATTTTAGCTGTAATTTTTCTCCAGTATTCACACTGTTATGTTATTATTTTCAATATTCCCTTGAAGAGTAAACCTGGTGAATCAGCTGGGAGAGCACACTTGTCGCCAGCTGTATTCTGGATTAAGAAGTACATTTCCAGTATGTTTAAATGGACTAATAAGGTATAATTTTGTTGCTTGAATTCCATAGCCAAACAATTCCTTAAAATCTGTGTAAAATATTGTAAACCCTGCAGTTCTTTAATTGTGTCCAACAAACCCCCATCGATATGTAAATTGATATTAATGAACATCATGAGGTTCCTAGAGCTTAGCTACTAAAATGAGTAATCAATGAAGGAAAATGCAATAAAAAGTTACCTGAAATACTTGGAGTTTTTCATCATCATACTACAAGCCATTATTGGTACATAGATTGCTTGGATGTTATTTGGTCTTGATTATCTAATGTGATCTATGGCATGGAAACTTATAATATAACAACAAAATCAAAGCTGTTCTCTGAGCATCTGGGCTGAATCTTGTGTTGCATTCTCAGCCCTGCATCCTACATATTCCTCCATTAGTGGATTTCGATTTCCAGTGTCATTTAGTATAACTCTTACATTTAAATGTGTTTTTTTTTTGTTGTTCCTATATAATTCTGTATTGGGAGATTTGAGTGGAGGATTTTGACTGATTTTGACTAATGTTTGTTCATTTGAAGACATTTTTCTGTTATTATTGTGCATACACAAAATGTCTTGATTCAGTAGATAATTTGAGCGCTAGTGAAAATGCTTTTATTTTGCTTTCTTTTATAATTGAATACAGCAGTTGTTCATTACAAATTATATCACTGTCAACAAAAGTAAAATCACTGAAATATTGACATGAATTTCAAAGTTTCACAATATTTGGTTTGTCCTCTTTCTTCTTTAATGACAGTGTCTGCTCAAGCAAGTAAAACCTTCTGATCACATTTCATCTGATCACATGCTTCAGTAGAAGAGAGGAAACATGAAGAAGGATCTTTTGTACAAAGCAGTTATCATGATTTTAATATTTTCAAAAATAATAAATCTATTGTTATTTTAAATTTTAAAAGAAAAAAAATCCCAGATGTGGTCTCAGACTTTTGGACCTCACTGTGGGGATGTGGTACCTTAGTGGCTAAGGTGTTGGACTATTGAGGGGAAGGTCATGAGTTTGAATCCCAAGTCCACCTAGCTGCCACCACTGTGCCCCTGAGCAAGGCCCTTAACCCTTAATATGTATAAGATGTAAGTTGCTCTGGATAAAGGTGTTTGCCAAATGGCATAAATATTTAATGTGTATATGAGTATATGTTTCTCTCAAGGTTTCTTCCTTAGGCCCTTTTTCATGCCAGTCTCACATTTTGGTTGCTTATTAAGGATTTAAACCTAAAAAAAATTTGTATTTCTGTATGAAAACAAGAATCGAAAGTGTTGCTTCTGAATATCTCTCTCTCTCTCTCTCTCTCTCTCTCTCTCTCTCTCTCTCTCTCTCTGCTTGTTCTCTGCTTAGGTGCTACAGATGTACCTACCCTTCTGTGGGATATCGATCTCCAATGCCAAACTCTTCTCTGAGTCTCGCAAAGAATACGATAGAAGCCGGGTGAGAATCTGAGCTACACACTGAATCTGTTCACAGCCTGAAGAACACTGATAAATAATGTACACCGAATTCCAGGTTGATTCTCAGTATGGTTTCTAATTAATAGATTGATTTTAAGAATGGATTCAGTGATATGCTGTGAAGTGGTAATGCAGCGTAAGGTGTGCAGAAAGAAGTAAATGGCTGTTTTTTAGCTTATTATTTTATTTCAGCTTGATTCAAATTCTACCCCACAGGTTTTATATATATATATACATACATATATACATACATATATACATATACATATATATATATATATATATATATATATATATATATATATATATATATATATATATATATATATATATATTTATATATTTATATATATTTTATATATATATATATATAAAATATATATACTGTAGTGCAATGCGAGGATTAAGGGAATGCTGTTTCTGCAGGCTCTTCTGGAGGTGGTGAACGATCTGTTTGAGGAACAAACAGACCTGGAGAAGATCGTGAGAAAGATCATGCAGCGAGCACTAACCTTGCTGCAGTGTGAGCGCTGCTCTGTGCTGCTCCTAGAGGACATCCACTCACCTGTAACATGCTCATTTACATTTAAAACAAATCTCTCTCTTTTTTTTATCACTTTCTACACTTTTTGAGTGTTCAGATCTATGTATCTGCCTAGTTAGAGGAATTGTTGAATAATACACTAAGCTTCTTGTGAAACAATTGCTCATGTCTTGCAAGACTTCTGCTTACTGTTGTTCCTTCTATACCTTGCAGGTGGTAAAGTTCTCAAAGACATTTGAGCTCATGTCTCCATTTTGCAATATGGATCATGACATAAGGTGATTGCTTTATTTCACATGCTGTATAGATATTGGCAATTCATTAGGGATATACTGTAGATCTGGGCTGTATTCATAAAGATTTTCAAACTAGGAATTTCTGAGTTTCTACACTAAATGAAATTAACATAATGATAATATTGTTATAATAATAATAATAATAATATTGTGTACACTGTAAAACATTATAGCACCATTAAGTTATGTGAATTGTTTCTTCTCTTTAACTTGAATTGTCATGACATGTTTTGAACTCAAATTTATAAACTTGTAAAAATTAAACGTAAAAAACTCCAGTGTCTTGCCAACATGTGATTTGAAACTAAACGTATCTTCAAGTTGAGTTTAGTAATATTTAAGGCATCAGGAGAATATTTGTTTCAAATGTTTTTTCAAACTCTTGAAATCAGTGCTTAACAAACATTAACATTCTCCCAGCTCCCAGGATTCTTCTTACATTCTTCACTCTTACTGTATGGATACATACATTTTCTATTAATTTCACTGTACTCACTGAATAATGTATAGAAATCTCTCTCTCTTTCTCTCTCTGTCTCTCTATCTATCCCTCTCTCTCTCTCTCTCTCTCTCTCTCTCTCTCTCTCTCTCTCTCTGTGTGTGTGTGTGTTTGAGTTTGTGTGCTTCTGTGTGTTTATTTGATGTCAGCATGGAGAAAGTGTCCTGTTCTGACTGGTTGATCAATAACAGCATTGCTGAGTTGGTGGCATCTACAGGACTGCCTGTTAACATAAGCGATGTGTGTCAGGATCCCCGCTTTGATTCTGAGGTGTGTATAGTCATGCAAACACACACACAAATAACTAGGCATATATCCATCCATCCATCTTCTACCGCTTATCCGGGGCCGGGTCGCGGGGGCAGCAGTCTGAGCAGGGACACCCAGACTTCCCTCTCCCCAGACACTTCCTCCAGCTCCTCCAGGGGAATACTGAGGCGTTCCCAGGCCAGCCGAGAGACATAGTCCCTCCAGCATGTCCTAGGTCTTCCCCGGGGCCTCCTCCCGGTTGGACATGCCCGGAACAACTCCACAGGAGGGCGTCCAGGAGGCATCCGGAACAGATGCCAGAGCCACCTCAGCTGACTCCTCTCAATGTGGAGGAGCAGCGGCTCTACTCTGAGCTCCTCCCGAGTGACCGAGCTCCTCACCCTATCTCTAAGGGAGCGCCCAGCCACCCTGCGGAGGAAACTCATTTCGGCCGCCTGTATCCGGGATCTTGTCCTTTCGGTCATGACCCAAAGCTCATGACCATAGGTGAGGGTAGGAACGTAGATCGACTGGTAAATAGAGAGCTTCGCCTTGCGGCTCAGCTCTTTCTTTACCACAACAGACCGGTATATCGACCGCATCACTGCAGAAGATACACCGATCCGCCTGTCGATCTCCCACTCCATCCTTCCCTCACTCGTGAACAAGACCCAAAGATACTTAAACTCCTCCACTTGAGACAGGAGCTTTCCACCAACCTGAAGTGGGCAAGCCAACTTTTCCGGCTGAGAACCATGGCCCCGCCGCTTCACACTCGGCTGCAAACCGTCCCAGTGCACGCTGAAGGTCCTGATTTGAAGAAGCCAACAGGACAACATCATCTGCAAAAAAGCAGAGACGAAATCCCGTGGTCCCCAAACTGGACTCCCTCCGGCCCCCGGCTGCGTCTAGAAATCCTGTCCATATAAATAATGAACAGGACCGGTGACAAAGGGCAGCCCTGCCAGAGTCCAACATGCACCGGGAACAAGTCTGACTTACTGCCGGCAATGCAAACCAAACTCCTGCTCCGGTCATATAGGGACCGGACAGCCCTTAACAAAGGGCCCCGGACCCCATAGTCCCAGAGCACCCCCCACAGATCACCACGAGGGACACAGGAACCCTCCAGCAACCTGGTGAGGGTATAGAGATGGTCCAGTGTTCCACGACCGGGACGAAACCCGCATTGTTCCTCCTGAATCCGAGGTTCGACTATCGGCCAAATTCTCCTCTCCAGTACCCTGGCATAGACTTTTCTGGGGAGGCTGAGGAGTGTGATCCCCCTGTAGTTGGAACACATCCTCCGTCCCCCCCGGTCTGCCAGTCCAGAGGCACTGTCCCCAGCCGCCACGCAATGTTGCAGAGGCGTGTCAACCAAGACAGCCCCACAACATCCAGAGACTTGAGGTACTCAGGGCGGATCTCATCCACCCCCGGTGCCTTGCCACTGAGGAGCTTCTCAACCACCTCAGTGACCTCAGCTTGGGGGATCGACGAGTCCTCAACTGAGCCCTCTGCCTTTGCTTCCTCAGTGGAAGACATGTCGGTGGGGTTGAGGAGATCCTCGAAGTACTCCTTCCACTGTCCAAGAATGTCCCCAGTCGAAGTCAGCAGATTCCCACTCCCACTGTAAACAGTGTGAGCAGGGTACTGCTTCCCCCTCCTGAGGCGCCGGACGGTTTGCCAGAATTTCTTCGAGGCCAACCGATAGTCCTTCTCCATGGCCTCACCGAACTCCTCCCAGACCCGAGTTTTTGCCTCTGCAACCACCCGGGCTGAAGCTCGCTTGGCCCTCCAGTACCTATCAGCTGCCTCCGGAGTCCCCCGAGCCAACCAGGCTCGATAGGACTCCTTCTTCAGCTTGACGGCATCCCTTACTTCCGGGGTCCACCACCGGGTTCGGGGATTGCCGCCACGACAGGCACCGGAGACCTTACGGCCACAGCTCCGTGCGGCCGCACCGACAATAGAGGTGGAGAACATGGTCCACTCGGACTCCAACCTCCCTCGGGATCTGGTTGAAGCTCTGCCGGAGGTGGGAGTTGAAGATCTCTCTGACCGGAGACTCTGCCAAACGTTCCCAGCGGACCCTCACAGTATGTTTGGGTCTGCCAAGTCTGTCCAACTTCCTCCCCGGCCATCGGATCCAACTCACCACCAGGTGGTGATCAGTTGACAGCTCCGCCCCTCTTTTTACCCGAGTGTCCAAGACATACGGCCGGAGGTCAGATGAAACAACCACAAAGTCGATCATCGACTTCCGACCTAGGGTGTCCTGATGCCATGTCCTGATGCCATGCCATACCCTTATGCTTGAACATGGTCTTCGTTATTGACAAACTATGACTAGCACAGAAGTCCAATAACAGAACACCACTCGGGTTCAGGTCAGGGGGGGCCGTTCCTCCCAATCACGCCCCTCCAGGTGTCACTGTCGCTGCCCACGTGGGCGTTGAAGTCCCCCAGTAGAACGACTGAGTCCCCAGTCGGAGCACTTTCCAGCACCCCTCCCAGAGACGCCGAGAAGGTCGGGTACTCTACACTGCCATTTGGCCCGTAAGCACAAATAACAGTGAGAGACCTCTCCCCGAGCCGAAGGCGCAGGGAATCGACCCTCTCGTTCACTGGGGTAAACTCCAACACATGGCCGCTGAGCTGGGGGGCTATGAGCAAGCCCACACCAGCCCGCCGCCTCTCACCGCGGGCAACTCCAGAGTAGTGGAGAGCCCAGCCTCTCTCGAGGAGTTGGGTTCCAGAGCCCAAGCTGTGCGTGGAGGCGAGCCCAACTATATCTAGTCGGTATCTCTCAACCTCCCGCACCAGCTCAGGCTCCTTCCCCCCAGCGAGGTGACATTCCATGTCCCTAGAGCCAGATTCCGTGTCCAGGGATTGGGTCGCCTAGGCTCCCTCCTTCGACTGCCACCCAATCCACATTGCACCAGCCCCTTACGGTTTCTCCTGCAGGTGGTGAGCCCACAGGAGAACTAGGCACATATTTTAATTGTAATTGTTTCTGATACAATTTTGATGCTGTAGAATAGCACTGTTGTTCATTTAATAATCAAGCCATTCTATGTACAAATTGTCACACATGTGTAGCATTACACAGTGCTATGACTCCACATGTGTTTCATGCATGAAGACCAGGAAGACCACTCTGCTTTAATATAACCTCAAGGCAAGGTCATTATGCCAAATGACAAACAATAATCAAAATGAATGGCATCACTATACGTTTATACAATGATATTTGTGTGTGCTTGTTCACAGGCTGACCAGGCCTCAGGCTTTCACATCAGGTCAGTGCTGTGTGTCCCAATTTGGAACAGAACCCATCAAATAATTGGTGAGTTGCCTGCATTATGATTAATACATATATGTGCATTATTAGTCACATTTGTAGGTATACAATTGCCATAGCCTATATCCTTCAGTGAAAAAGAATTACCAGTTGTTCCAGCTATTTTAGGCAATGACAACTTTTTAAACTTTGATTGATGTTTAGGTTTTAGTGTTTTTTTTTTTTAAATAATGTATGTGTTTCAGCAGCAGTACTGTGGTTTTTAAATATTCCGTATCCTTACTTTATTAGATATATCAAATTAATGGTCCATCTTGCAGGTTACAGTAACAAATTATGCTCCTCTTTTTTCCATAAGCAGTTTGTGTTAATCATCATCTAGAGTCAGTTCTTCATTCAGTTGTACTGTTTCTCAAACCTATTTTTGACATTAAGGTGTTTAAAATGCCCAGCAACACTGCTGTATTTAATCTATTTGTACCTACACCAATTACTACCTGAACTGCTTCAATGACAGTCCATCCACAATAGTACACAAACTATGCTCATAAAAATATGTTTTATACTGTATATTTGGAGGTTTGGTTTAGTTGCTTCCTTTCAACAGACAGACAAAAGCTATTTAAATAATCGCTCCATCTTGTGGACAGTCCTTTGCCTGACAAATGTGAGTTAGTGAGCAGGTGAGCTACAAGTCACATCCGTGAAGTACTCTTTATCTAAAAAGACTCTCATTTTTTCAAGGAGTTGCCCAGATCCTTAATCGCTTGGACAGGAAGACCTTTAACGATGCAGATCAAAGATTATTTGAGGTTTGAGTTTTGAGTATTATTGAGTGTTTTATTTCTGTAGATAATGGAGATTTTATAATAATCACTCATTGTGTTTGTCACAGGCTTTTGTTATTTTCTGTGGCCTTGGCATCAATAATACAATGATGTACAACCAAGTGAAGAAAGCTTGGGCCAAACAGTCTGTGGCTCTGGACGTAAGCAGAATGTAATGTCTTTATACGTATTGGATCAGTGATGGGATGGATATTTAAATAATGGAGTAAAGCTAATATATATTTACTATCTATGTACTCAGATGCTGTCTTATCATGCAACATGCTCAAAAGCTGAAGTAGATCGACTCAAGGTAACTTATAACTCAAACAAATATACAATCTACAACAACCTCACTGTTGTCATCCTTCACCTGTTTTTGTATACAGTAGAATGAGTTATTACATGCAACAGATGATTATAGCCAGCATCATGTTTAGGTAGAGCTCTGGTAGTAGAGACGTTGTTAATGCCATTAGTGAAACATTCTAATATATGAGCGTTAGGATTACATCTTTTGTAAAACGTTAGTGCAGGAGTTTATGAAGTCAGCCATAGTTCAAACTGATTATATAAATTCTTGGGATTATTGGAATGTTATTACTGTATATTTAACTCATTTGTCATTGGGAAGACATTAAATGCTCTCTAACATACAAGGCTGAAATTTGTACAGATGAAGTACTAATGTGTACATGGACCTGTGTGCATGTTTCACAACTCATGAACACCATGCTTATTCATTTCTATTAATGTTTATTTAATTAGTACTGCTATTAAAGTTAATTAATGCACTTACAAAACATACCCCATTCTGTAATAATCTAGCTGTATTTGCTATATTTGTATATATGTCTAGTACTGAGACTCTTGCTGTTGTCTTTGGTTTAAGGCAGAGTTATGTAATCTATCATTTTTAATGAAACTAGCTACAGCCTGCAAAAGCCAACATAATTTGGTCAGTAAATAAATAAAATAAAATAAAATGCTGCTGTTTGTTGTATAGAATAGGGGCTTTATACGAAATATGAAATATGAAATGATGATTTAACGATTCAACTAGTGACTCTTTTATGAAAATTTTTGTAAGTATTTAAAATGGTCCAGGCAGGGAAAAAATATTTAGACAAAGTTATAATGGAGATACTTGATTCTGATTGGGTCTGTAATGAAAAAGTCTGTCCTCAGCCAACTTAACATACACAATATATTAAGACTGGCTCATGAATGTGTTTAATTAAACCGTTACTAGTTGTGTGATGTTCATTTCAGTTGTGTTATTATAATGATGTCTATCAGCATTGGGAATAAAAAATAATATAAATATTGAGTTGAGTTCAAATATACGGGAAATCTGGGTAGCCTTATTGGCTAGTTTTCTGCAAACTTTCTCTGTCTACTCTTCCAGGCTGCTAAGATCCCCCTGAGCAGTGAGCTGGGAATCGATGAGTTCCACTTCAATGACTTTTCCCTGGACAATGATGCCATGATCACTGCCTCTCTGCGCATGTTTCTGGAGCTTAGTGTTGTGCAAAAATTTAAGATGGATTATGAGGTGAAGAGAGGGGGCATAGAAGAAGTCATACTCCCAGCTGTATTAGTCATCACTTACTAATGCATCCCCAGACAAGCAAAGTCTGAGCTGCTGAAAATTAACTCATCCTGATTGAATGCTCAGTATTAAGGAATGTTAGCAAGAATAAGTCATACTTTCTTCTTTTGCCTGCTCAGGTGTTGTGCCGCTGGCTGCTCACTGTAAGGAAGAACTACCGTACTGTGGCCTATCATAACTGGAGACATGCTTTTAATGTCTCTCAGTGTATGTTCGTCATGTTAACTGTGAGTCTAGCTCATTAGAAGAGTCTTTTGAATTTTTTGCAAGTCAATGATAATAAGACAGTGGAATAAATTATGATTAACATCATCTGAATAAATGTAATAGATATATGTATGTTTTTACTTATCTTATTTCTGTCCTCTGGTAGACTGCAGGATTCCAGGATGTTCTTACAGACACAGAGATTCTGGCACTGATGGTTGGATGTCTGTGCCATGACCTGGATCATCGTGGCACCAACAATGCCTTTCAAGCCAAGTGAGCCAAAAACTCAATCAATGTTTTGCAAATTGACTTTTTATTCAGCAGGTATCACGCTAAAAAAGGCAGCGATGTTTTGTTGTTTTGTAGCTATCTGTAGTTATTTGTCAGTGATTTGTATTGCTTCTGCAGGTCAGGATCAGCACTGGCATTGCTGTATGGAACATCAGCTACTCTTGAACATCACCACTTCAACCATGCTGTTATGATCCTGCAGAGTGAGGTGACTATTTAGTTTGCATTGCTTTTAAAAGATCGGCACTGTCCTGTACATCATACACCACACAAGAAATGATCCACTGCCTCTTTCATAAGCTTATAAACTTTTACCTTTGGTATGTTTTGGCAATAAGGGGAAATTTAAAGACCTGCCAGTGTTGATTAATTGGGAGCTTTAGCTCCCAGCTGTTAAATCATTACAAACCTCTGTATTGATTTCCTGTTGCTTTATAATAAGCTCCTTTAGCCAATTAACTAAGGTAAGAAGAAACCCTCTGGGCCTATGTCACTGAAGTAGAAAGAGGAAGAATGTTTCATAAAGGCACGGCTTGCTTAAAAAGCATGGAGTATTGTGTCTATTTGAATAACAAAGTCTTATGCCTATTTGTAGAACTGAGCAAGCTAGGACTTACAGTATATGCACACATTGCATCAGGATTTGGTCATCCTTAGAGATGAGAATTCCTCTTTTGAAGTTCAGAGAGAAGGAATGTTCAAGGTCTGTACATATGCTGCTTTCTCTCTGTCTTTGATTAGAAATGAAGCTGTCTTACAGCATTTCTGCCTTACAGTAATACTTGCATCCTGTAGTAGTCATTGGTGTATGTAAACTGTTTATGAATTTAGTCGTGATTTAGTGGTGATTTGCAACACTAACAAGAATACATATATTTTCATCTAAAACAAGCACTGTCTGTATGAATTGAAAGGTTCCATCTCTAAATGTTTCATAATCTAACACACATCTAAAACATTCCATCTTCTATGTGTATTGTGTTTCCCCAAATAACTCAATCCTGGTGCTATATAAGCATATTCAAGCTGTCACATGCGTGTGTGCATAATCACAAATCTGTTCAATTTGCTTATGACAGAACATCTGAGATTCATTATTCTTTGATCTTATCTTAGATCTTAGACTCCTTTAAACAAATCTAATCTCTTGCTGAGCACTGTAATCTAGAGCCATCAGACTGAGCCTACATTAATTTTACTGTGTCATTTTGTGCATGTTGTCTGTGTCATTACTGTTCAGCTCATTTGTGAAATAAAAAGGGCAAAATCCTTACTATTTTCCTTGAAAATTCAATCATAATCATAATCAAAATCATAATGATTTTTCATTATTTCTGAGTGAAGTAAACATTAATATTAAAACAAAAACAAACCTGTAATTTCCAACAGGGGCACAATATATTTGCCAATCTCAGCTCTAAAGAGTACAGCAGCATGATGCAGCTCTTAAAGCAGGCCATCCTGTCTACAGATCTCACCTTGTATTTCCAGTAAGTTTTACAGACCATGACGAAGAACTTTAAATGTACTTTAAATACATCACTGCATGCTTAAAAATTCCGTATATAAAGCATCCACAGAGGGGCGCCACTAGAACAGAGGCATGTTAGAAGCCTAGTTTTCTTTGGTCAGAATTAAATGTGGAGCTGTATGTACGTGTATATGAAAAAGTTTATTTTATTATATTTATTTTTTCAGTTTTAAGCCTGCCCTTATCTCTTATCTTTTGTCTTACAAACACTAGCATTTCCCATTTTTTATTCTCCATATAAGAAAAAGAACCAAGTTCTTTGAGTTTGTTCTGGCTGGAGACTTCAGCTGGTCAAAACAGGAGCACCAAGACATTTTCAGGTCAATTATTCTTTATTTTAAAGATATAGAAAGATATTTGGGTGAAATCATAAGCAAAAACATGATATTGCCTCCATAACAGATCTATGCTTATGACTGCATGTGATGTGGGTGCTGTGACTCGACCTTGGGAGATCTCTAAACAGGTCCATTTGTCTTATTTCAGTTCCAAGATTTATTTGGTTGTTAGATGAAGCATTAATGTGTAGCGAATGTTAAGTCACTGTAGTGTCATCTCTTACTGCAGGTTGCAGAATTGGTGACTAGTGAATTCTTTGAACAAGGTGACAGGGAGAGATTTGAGCTGAAGCTTACACCATCTGTGAGTCCTTTTGGTCTATATTGGGCTTTTAAACTGAGTCTCTGTCTTAGTTTTGTAAGCCCATAATCCTGTAATAATGTATTCTGAATGTGGAGAATTGTATAAATCTTTACAATTTGTGATTCCCCATGGTCCATGTTTCCATTCTCTTCAAGGCTATTTTTGATCGCAATCGTAAAGATGAACTTCCTGCACTTCAGCTCGAATGGATCGATAAGATTTGTAAACCACTGTATGAGGTAAAAAACAAAACCAAACAAATGAACCAAATTATTTTAGCTTCTGGTATTCTGGCAACTATTTACTATTAACTTAATAGTTAATGAAGTCATTTTTTTAAAGGCTTTGGTGAAGCTGAATAGGAAGCTCCAGCCAATGGTAGATGGGATACATGCCAATCGAAAAAAATGGGAGGAACTCTCTTTGTCCTATCAGCAAGCCCATAAAGTCTCAGAGTCTTCCAATCCATATGCAGAAGTTGAAGGAGAAGAACCAAGTCAATGCACAGACGCCACCCTTACACAGTCATGTGAACCTGCAGCAACCAGTCAGAGCACAGAGTTTTCCCATAGGGTGGAGTCAAACTAGACAACGGCATCGAATCACAAGTCAGCACTGATGACCTGAACATTGGAGGGAGAGTCTTCACATCAGGGTGAATATGGGAGAGAGAGAGAGAGAGCGAGAGAGAGAGAGAGAGAGAGAGAGAGAGAGAGAGAGAGAGAGAGAGAGAGACTATAACTTTACTTCACTGTGAATTGAAAGAACTGTGATATTTAGCACTTGCTGACTTTTTGTTCATGACAACAAACTTATTCTATGTAGGGGTCCACTGTATATATGTTTATCCAAACTAATGCCTTTTACCCACTGACACTAAAAATTGACGATTCATTACTTTGGTTGATTGATACATTGTTCAGTATCCACCAGTACTGTTGTAGGCACATTGGAACAAAAGTTTAAATGAACTACATCCTAGCTTTAATTAATATATAAATTATTAAACACTGTGTTTGCTTTTAGTATCAAGATTTATTTGTTAATTGTTAGTTTTATAAGTTATTCATGGCTTTCTTTTAATAATATAGAGATTCATAAGTAGTAGACTACTCATGCATAGGTTGTTTGGCTTTGAAGTATTTAATATGACAAATAGCTTATATAAGGACTGGTGATAGAATTAATAATGCTCACCAAAGTAATGTGTCAATTTTTACAAGGTAAACATATAAATCAGTTTGTTTGCATGTGATTATCAGCATGTAATTTTGTTTGATTTCACCAAACCACGTCTGCAAAATTCCTTTTTAAACTGCCACAACATTTGTGCCAGCACTGTGAATGCAAATGAAATCCACAGTATTGCATGCTGCAGTCTGCTGCTTTGAAATAGCTTCCTGCTTTCAGTGAGGGTGTAAACCTTAACAATGTACTGCAGTTTGTTGTTAAAGTTACCAGCATGCATAGTGCTTTGCTCCAAGCATTATCTGCCTTATTGAAAAAATGATGATTGTGTTATTATTTTTGCATTTATATGAGTCTATAACATTTAGAAACAAACGTTTTGTAAATAAAAAATGCTGTAATGCTGAATTCTTTGTTTTTATTTAATCTGATTTATGAATAATCAGCCCATTTTCTGGATCTGTATATGGTATGGTTACAGTACAACCAATACAGTATAATTATAAATGATAAAACAAGCACAAACATTCTAAATACTATATTATATTATATTATATTATATTATATTATATTATATTATATTATATTATATTATATTATGTTATATTTAAAAATAGCCCTAGAATTTGAGATAAGAAGTGAGGAATTTATTATTATGCTGTATAAATTATTATTATTTTATATAATATATATAGTTTATTAATATTATTATTATGCATAGATTAAACAGGAAAACTGAATTCATTCATAATTGCAATTTATTTAAGTGACAAAACTTATCTTTAATAAGTGAGGTATTGACAAAGTAATTTATAAAACTTTTTTTTTTTGCTGTTGGCGTGTGTTTTACAGATTCACAAAATAAGTAGTAGCTAAATTCACTCAAATTCACTTATAAACCCACTTTTTTGGATATTTGAACTCAAAAATATGGCAGAACCTATATTTTATTTTTATGTTAATATATTTAAAATTGATTTAATCCAAAGTATACTTTTTGATATTAATTCTTTGGTCGATGAACAATTTTACTTTGTACATTCATAAAATAAAGGTTCTCCAAAGATTCTTGAAGGTTCATTAGACTGCAAAAGACTGTTTCTACTCAGAAATAACTCTTTTTAAAAAGGAGTTTTAAGGATTCTCCCAGAGGAACAATTGCAAAAGCATTTACATTTTTTAATCACTGTACCTTATGTACATCTTTAGAGTTTAAGTCTGCATGAAGGCATTTGGTCTGGTTAAAACAAGGGGTGTTGGGTAGAGGAAGTGTTTGAAGTAGGGTTTTCAGTAAAGCTGGGAATAGACTCAGCAGAAAGAAGCTTTGTGCTGGATAGTCTCACTGCCACACAGGGTTTAACCGGGGGAAAAACACTCACTTTATAATCTATTATTCAGCACAACTCAACTGCCTTTCCACACACTATTAGAGAAGGAAACAGGAATATATATGTATATGTGTGTGTGTGTGTGTGTGTGTGTGTGTGTGTGTGTGTGTGTTCCCATACTTTCAAACTATATATCTATATTTTGCCAGTGTTTATTGGTATAAAAACATATAACCATAGACCTTAAGATGAATGAGGTAAACATACAGTAATCCAGCAGATCCCTTTAATTAGGTGATTATTATAAATGTGATTGACATATGTGTGAAAAATAGTGGCAGGGTTTAATGATGCATAATGTATATTTAATGCAGCTGAAATACATTGGGAATGGAGTGTTTAGAGAATCATATAATCACTGCAACAGGTTATCAATAGCTATCTGCTACTGCTCTCTATCTACAGCCACTGTTTACTTTTTTTATTACAGTTTGTATAATGTAAGTAATTTTATTCATTTTGAAAGTAAATCTCAACAGAGAGCAATAACAAAGTAACTTATACAGTCTAGTGCATATGACAGAGAAAAACCCAGCTGCAACGAAATTTGCTTTAGTACTTATGTAGCTGCCTTTATAATGGTTTTATTACATATCACATAGTTAACATTTTGATATTAAATATTCATAATCTAAACCATGCTGTGAATTCAGTGGATTTTGTAAGCTGGTATGAGTGGCTTCATGTTAAAGGTTATGTGTGAAATATTTGATATGTGAAAGGTATTTTAATAAATTGAAGTATATATATCTCTTGGCAGAAAGATTAAAAGTGCAGAAAACAACAGCACTGCCTGAAGAAAACAATATGCTGACTATATAACGTTTTCCCAGAAAAAAAGAACAATATATAAAGCAGGATTTATTTTATTTATTTATTTATTTTTTACACCACATGATGACCTACTATGCTTCATGTGTAGGAACTCTTCTCATATTTCAATACATTTTACTGACCAGCTCAAAAATTCAGTTCAACATCACTTAATTAGGCTGGTAGATATTCACAAGCTGACGGTTGATTATTTTACTCAGACAAACGTTTTTACCATTAAAAAGTATAATGCATTTAAAGTTTTGACTGTGTGTTTGTGTCCTGTGTTCTGTAAAAACATGCACTCGAGTCCATCCTGTTCAAACACTCTTCAAACATGAGAAACGAGAGCTTGAAAGTGCTCCAGTACAGCAATGAATTAAAATTTCAGCAGGCAGACAGCAGTAAAAGAGATTTCCAAGCTTTGACATGATGCTTAAAAATTCATCTGAGTGAAGTTTTCCTGCCTCTCATTATGTAACACTATTTCTTATAGATGGTTAATAACAGTATATGTAGGTGAAAATCATAAGTTTATATCAGTATACACATCAATCAAGGTATAATCCATGTAATTTACAATGTAAAGAAGTGTATTTGCTAAAGTACTGTTTCTGTCTGTTTCTTTATCTCTTATTTAAGTTGTGATTACAATTTGTCACAACATTTAATTATAATGGACTGTATCATAGACCATATGTACTGAAATAATAAACAGTATTCAGCTTTTATAAAGGTTTTCTTGACAGTCTGCAATATAGACTGGGATGAAAACATTTTTGTCACTTTTTTATTCTAATTTATGTTTAAGGCATTTTTAGTTCTGTGTCAGGGACTGAATATGTAACAACAATATTTAATAGTTTCCGCAAATGAAGTTTGTTGATTTAAGAGGAACTGTTGTTTAAATATATTTAGAGAATCTTCTGTTATTCAGCTCAGAGCACAATCAGAACTCTCTACTGCATTAGAGGCAAATATTAGCAAGCTTTCCAGCTGGATCGCTTGTCCACTCCACAAGAGTGAGATCAGCACATAACACAGAGGTGTGTTCGTTGCCAGTATTACAGTAATCTCTCAAGGGAACCCATATTAAGGAACTGGCCTGAAATTTCATGGCAAGTCCAATTCCAACAAGATGTTAAGGAAATCTAAATCAGTTTTCTTCTCAAGTAATGAAACACACACACACACACCCAAACACACACATAGACATTTTTTATACATTTGTAAGAAGATCTCTACTACATACCAGCAGATAAATTATCACCATTCAACATTCATTAACTATTCCAGTGTAATATTCAGTTTAAGTCTGGAGCCACCAATAAGTCCTGCACGTTTAAGGGGAAAACCTGACTATTAAACACTAGAGCTACACATCACAGGACATGTTTAATCCTCTGTCAAATACAACTAGAAACTCTCATTCTTCAAAGTCTGTGTTTTTGTCAAAAACTGTGTTATTGCTCTTGATGAAAGAATCATATTGTAGTCCGTACTGAATAACATCACAGATTTATTGGCACCCTGTGGGTATATTTCATGCAAAGAATAAATTTATGTGTGCTTGATTGAAAGAAGAAAAATGGATTGGTCAGAATTGGATTGGTCACTGTTTAATGGATGTCACATGATTTAGCAGGGCTTTGTGTCTACTACATTTCAGGATTTCAGCCTATTTTGAGACAAAACATAAAATACTTATTGTACTAGTAATTTTATGACAAACTGATTCTTAGGAACTGTATACAATATACACCACTGCCCTCTAGTGGCACTGAGGTTTGAATATAAAGAAAAAATATGAACCACTTAGTGATTCTACAGTACTGTTATTCAAAGAAGTTAAAATTGCCTATGAAGACATTAAGCCCTAAACAAACTGTTCACATTTTTTTCTTGCTTACGAGTAAAACTTGTTAAAACCTCATATGGTGTGTTTAAGAGATAACTGCTACTACTGATGTCAAATGAACACCAAAAATATTAACTGGTTTGATTTTTCGGCATTGTGCTCTCAATGAACAGTGACGAAGAGCACCACTTGTCACTGCAGGTTCTATCTTTTAGGACTGGTTCGGTGGTGCAGGGCCTCATCACCATGACAGGCTGCTCCACCCCTTTTCTCTGGCAGAGTGGGCCTGGATTCCTTCAGTCAAAGGCCTCTGATTGTAAACTGGGGCTCCTTGGGCTCTGCTGAATGGCTGTCAGAGCCATCAGAGTGACGGACGGGCGGGTATTTCACCCCAGATAGTAACAAGTGAGGCGTTAACTCTACATGTGCGAGACCTCTGTCATTCACATGCTAACCTCACTCAGAACAAGATATTCACAGGCCGAAAACAGACGGCCACACAAAGGTTGATTGCTGCGTTCCTATCTAGTCCTGTATGCTTAAACATATGGCTGACATGGCCTTATTCTAGTTAAAATTTTTAGCAGTATTTGATTTTACTCCAAATTGCAAGTCTTACAATATGCAAGTCATTAAGAATGCATGAACACAAACACCATCAGCAAAAACCAAAAGAATATGAGGAAAATTACATAGCACACACTTTTAGATGTAATGTTAGAATAGATATAGGGTCAGAAAGTATAGAATTTGAGATTAAGTACAACAATGGTGGAACATTTTGAAGACAACATCTCTATGTTGCGTCGTAGTGAGAAATTTGCATCCCAGATTCACTTGTGTGCTTGAAGTTATAAGCAGCAGATAGAACACATAAGAGTCAAGGGTCAAGAAGCTTTTATTGTCATTTCAACCATATATAGCTGTTGCAGTACACAGTGAAATGAGACAAGGTTTCTCCAGGACCATGGTGCTACATAAAACAAAGACAGAGCTAAGGACTTAGTAAGTTAGTCATAGTCACTAGCAACCTAGTGCAAACAATGCAGGACAAGACAAAAAGACAGTGCAGGACAAACGACAGTGCAAACAAAAACAAGACAATACACAAAAGACAACACACAAAAGACAATAAACAGAAACAGCGCCGACCAGTGTAAATGCTGTATGTTCAATCAATATTGCGTGTGCAGAAATACAGGAATGAACACAGAATTATAACAGCAGTTACATGAGATTATACATTCAAACTCAAACACATCACCTTCTTACTATTATATTGTCTGCAAAATGAAACAGCACCTCAGCCAGCATAACTTTCTTCCATATTTTTGCCTCTGTCACTGCCACGGTGCTGTTCCGTATTGGTTTTTTTTGTTTTGTTTTTTTGTCATTTAAAGTAATAAAAATGCTTTTTATAAGACACCCAAAAATGAGCATTAAAGCCTCAAAACCTATATACTACTGTCACTTTTAGAAATAAAGTTCCTTGCCATCTACTATGTCAATATGTGCAACTAGACAAATATAACTGACAGTCATCAACAATTGTAAGCATTCTGAGGCACATGTAGAACACTAACAAAAAGTTTCACATTTAAACATATTCAACCGATTAGTATGCATTACCAAGTGAGAATGAATGAATTTATGATAATTTAATGACTATTATTGAATGCAGGTAAAATAAACATCAAACTGCTGAAATTCACATCCACTCTGATGAAGAGATGTTAAAATTGACAGAACAATGGTACTGTAGCATCCTTTTCTCTTGATGAAGTGTTCAACTTAAATAAATAATCATTTGTGGCTTTATTATATACAGTAAGACGTAACTAAAGCATTACTATTTCACATGGCAAACACACCACATCGCAAATGATTATTTATTTGATTAGGGCTGGATATGACAAGAAACAAATATTCACTGTAGTGAACTTGTGCCGTATATATGTGTCAAAAAGGCCTTGTTTTAGCCCAAAACAGACAGCCTTTTTCATGGCATCACACCTTTTTCATCACTTTTTCATTGTTAAGCTATGAAATACAATGCCATTACACAATGCTAAAATACTATATAAATCACAAGTCACTTCAGAATGGAGTCCCACATCAACCCAAACTTATCCACAATGCACTATTTGAAATAGAACTGGTTGACCAAGGAAAACAACAACAATCGATGAAAGAATAAAAGAATCATTCTTTTATACATACACACACAAAAGGGAGAGTTGATACGGTTATGCAAACAAATACTTACTGTTCTAATACTTTTGCTCACCTAAGATTTGTGAAGTTTGCTACCAAAGATGCTATGCTTGAAGTTGTTTAACACAAAGAGATAATAAATTAAAGCTTATTAAAGCTCTATAGTTTCAAAATCATCTTTTGATCTCAGACCATCTGAAATGTTTTACAAAAGTAAAAGTATCATCATAACTGTTCCTGTATTTTCAGAGGGGACTGTATATATTCTCTAACGTACAGATTTGAGGGGGTGATGAGCAAAAAGAGTTTTGGTAAGCTGGGATGTTTTGCTGTTCTTTCTCTCAATAGATAACTCGAGTTAATTGACTCTGGAATGTTGGGCCACTTTATGTCCCAGAGTGTTTTCATTTCTGTGTTCAGTAAGTTATCTATCATAGCTATACCTCACAATGTAGACACTTTTAAACCACTGTAGGAGTAAGAGTATATCTGTAATAATCTGTTCTATTTCTCTCTATGCACTTCTGGTTCTAATTCTGAAAATTTTTCTATTTTTTGGCTATGACCTATCTGATTCATTTTAATACTCTACTTCAGCATAGAGCTTTCACAGCACCTCGCTGCTTTTAATAGTCTCACAAGAACAAGACTCATCCTATTCTCAGTGGATAATTCCAACTGAATACTGTTGATTTGTACCTGCGAACTGCTGCTGGACTCATAAAACTGTCTTGGGCTCATCCCAAGGCTCTCATTTATAAATCTCTTAATGACTTTCTTTCAACATACAGATTACTGTTTTCCTTTACTTTTACTCACCAGCATATTGTAATGAATTATAATCCAACGATTTGGTCTCACCCTGAAAATGGAGTCTGGTTATCCTTAGTTTGTTTGCTCATTAAGGATCTAAATACAGGCTTCTCTAAAGCTGGTAAGTGACAATATTGTGTTTATCCTATGAGTAAGTGCCATAACAAATAAAATAAAATGTATTAGGTTTGGATTAAAATTCAATTAAACTTTTTAAAAGTTAACTGCCATTACATATAGGAGTGTAATTAGCACTAGATTAATAGACATTGTGAATAGTGTTTATTGGAATTGAACAATAAAAACAGACATCAGCACATTATTATTACTTAGTAAAAAGAAATTAGCACTAGGTAAAGGTAATAAGTATAAATAATATGCACATGGTTTTGTGTGCTCAAGAAAGTACAGAAAACAATATGGTTCTCATTGTTGGTTTTGAATATGGGCACTGAGCTTCCTACAGTAATGGATTGCATGGTCATATTGATTTGTTTCCTTGCTAAATGTTTTGTTGATCTGAAATGTCTTTCTTGGAAAAGCTGAGAATTATATAGGTTTTATTCTATAAGTTTTGCGACATTCAAGGCTATCCAAAATATATTCAGAGCTACAGATCCGGCAATGGTATAAGGGAAAACGTGATAATATGAAAAAGCAACAATTTTAGGAAGTGTTATCTAATGTTTACAGCTTATATAATTTTACCTGTTAAATAGTCAATTCCCCAATAAGCAGAAGTACCTTCGGTCCTAACATAATCCAAGTATTTAACATACATGTCTCATTAAAAACCATTAAGAATTATTTTGTAATCTTTATTTTTACTGCTAACTGTCTGGACTTGAGCTCATATATGGGTTTTTATTCATATGATTCATATACCAATTAAAGGGTCTTGAGTTCATATATGAGCTCAGAGACATGCCCCAAGGTCTACAGTCAGCTAGTCTTACAAGCCAGGCTTTTAGCTGTCACTGGAGAGTATGCTACTTTTCATCACTAAACATGGCCAAGAACCTTCTATTTTCACAGTCGGAGGCCGTTTGACAGAAATTACAAATGACCAACTACAGATTTTGCCTGGAGCCTGTCAGGAAACTCATTTACTCACCGCTAACTACTTTAAAAAAAGCCCTGCAATAACATTTAATGATGTACTGGTATGGATGTTTTTTTTAATCCAATGATCAGGTCTTGCTCTGAAAAACTAAAAATCGGCTCTTAAAAGAATGGAGAGCAACTTTCAAAATTCTGAAGCTTTTGGCCAAGAAAGTGTATAAAAAATAAAAGAAGCAGAGACTAGCAGTTGGGAGATAGAACCTTCTCTGAACATATTCCAGAAAAGGAAACACCATAAGAGCAGAGCTGACCAGATATTTGGGTGGTGGATCATTCTGTTTGCAGAACATTGAAATTACTTTGTCATTAGTTAAAAAGTCCCTTAATCATGGACCCTCTTAGACAGCCAGACTATACACACTACAGTGAGTCATGATCAAATACAAACCAGATCTGCTCTGGGGCTAGGAACCACTTCAACATTGGTGTATTTTTACAGTCATTCTAGCCAGCTATTTGCTTATGTAAGCAGTTAGTCTGTTAATATAAGATGTAATCTTATTTTCTAGGGCTGCTTCTGTTGATGCACAGATACCCTCCAGCTCCATGGCAGATAGTAACATAGTGAAAACATGCTCTCAGTTTTGACTCAGCTACTCAGCTTCCTTTATTGGACCATATTAAAATGCTTGCCTCCTGAAGAGCTGAAGTGTTTTAACATTACTACAATCAGGCATGCACTGTACTGTAAAACATGATAGCCTGATTATGTGAACACATTTCTTCTCTTTAACCCCAGTTGTATTTATGTTTTCCATTTATGGTTTTTTTTAAGTAATCCATTGTCTTTACTACTTCTAAGTTGAAACAAAGCTTATAGTCAATTTGAGTTTACTGACGTTTGAATTTGAGAACAAGGAAATGTTGAATTTGGGGTTCTAATTTTAAACATTTTGAAATGTTTTACAGTGTACGGGGCAAATGCCATTTCCAGTAAGATTATACAAAGTTTTCATCAGAGGAAAGCAATTTTTCATGAGAAGAAAACAAAACCCGTCTAATAATCCTTATTTCTCCACTCTTGCCCCTTTTTCTCTCACCATAACCTGCCATAGTAGGATTGAAGGATTTTTCACCCTATTAATTTTAAGCTTATCAATCTGGTGTAATAGTGTATTAAATGACACAAAGCAACCCTGGGAGAGATTGGTAGAGTACAGGAAAGATAAAATTTCTAAAAGCCCTGTAAAGTTCCACATTCTCGATATTAAATCCCAACCAGCTGTTAGGACACTGTGATTGCTTTTAAATTTTTAACACATTTCTGATAACCTGAAACCATTACAAATGGTATAATAACCCAATGATAACTTATGAGAAAAATTCCACTATGATTAGGAAGTAATGCTGTGTGTAAATGCATGCTGATTGAATTGACTTGCTTTGCAAAGACTAATGGATACATTAAGTGAAACAAGAGCTGTAAAAAAGTGAAGGGGCATGGAGCTGAGGAGTCCTTCAGTCTCTGAGCAATGGTGTATGAGAGCCGCTGTTATAATGGCTAGCTAGTGATAGATTAAGGTTCCAGCGCTATGCGCATAGATTTTTCCTCACTTGGGGATACACTTTCCATTGGGCATGAATATTTCAACAGGGTCAGAAAAATGAAAAAGGATCGGAACTGGAAAACAGCTATGCTTGGTGCTTTGTAATTTAGATATAAAAAAAAAGCGTTAAATACATATTGCATAACAGTTATTTTACTTTGCCAGCATTGATATTCTTCCAATAAAACAATAATAATCCACACGATTGTGATGCTAACAAAGTGCACAGGTGTTCTGTGCAAAACACAAAATGTTCTGGTGTATAGCAAATTTATAATTACAAAGAAATTAGCTGAGAATTATTGAGTCATTAAACTCATTAGCCTGCATCTGTTGGCATGAGCAGTAATAATAGTTCAGCTGCTTGAAATCTGTAAATCACTCAGAGACAGTCTCAAAAATATCCCCAAAATTCATACAAGCTCATACTCAAACCTGAGACCCTGAAGCTGTGAGGTAGCAACATTACATGCTGTTCCATTGTATGCACAAGAGTAATGGCAGATTTTTTCAGACATTTTCTTTCTGCAATGATTTTCAATAAGCTTCCGTGGAGAGAATAAGAGCACTGAGCCACTTTCTGTAATGTCCTACAAGGTCAAAGACACCAGGGATCTTGGACCTCCCACCTACAGAATATTTGAAGCTATATCTTTTGTGCATGTGAACTAATACAATTCAATTCTTTTTTAATTCAGACCAGAATTCTAGAATGTTTGGTTCACCAGACACATGCCACCAGGTTTTCGAATAAAATATTCTAACTTTTATCTTTAGCACCTTTCTTATTTTTATCTTATCTGACTTTTTTTTATTGAAGATTACGTTTTGTATGTTGCATTTTATATGTATTGCTTTTTGTAGTCCCTCCACATATGTTCCTGGCATGATATATAGCTGATTTTAAAACTTCACAACCACAAAAAAAAAACCTAAATAAAATTGAAATGTGGAATACCGTGACTAGGCCTAATCTTACTCATTTACCATTAGCTCCTCAATGTGTGTTTGTGAGTGTGTGTGTGTGTGTGTGTGTGTGTGTGTGTGTGTGTGTGTGTGTGTGTGTGTATGTGTGTGTTTGGGGGAAGGGGAAAGGGGTGAGGGTAAGTTGCAGTCCTCCAACTCGCTCTTTTTGAAACAATGCATCTTTAAAAATGTGTGTGTGTGTGTGTGTTTGTGTGTGTTTCAGGGAAGGGAGAACATGATTAGACAAAACATGCTTGGGTGGCCATTAGCATACTTGTATATTACCTAAGAGACTCTGTATGATTCACAGAAAGTGCAAAAGCTGCAGATATAGCGGTGTGTCTCACATTACAGATCAGGGCAGTCGTTCATCCGCAGACACACACAATGCCCATATTTCATCTGCTGCACAGACAGGTCTTCAACCCAAAAGAATGATGGCTTCATTGACTGGCCTGACTTGCACTCACCTCCTCTGACCTTCTTTTACTGCTCCCTTGTCTCACCCCATATTTTTTTCCTCTGATCTTTCTTTTTTCTTGCTTTAGGATAACATAAAGAACATATATACTGACATAAATACGTATGAGATACTGCATCAAAATTCTGAATGCACAAATCCACATTTTTAGACACGTATATACACGTGTATATATATAAGTAAGTGGATATTTTATACAATATTTATGAGATAAAATGTTGTTTGGTCACATTTTTGTCAGAACATTAAGACCATGTTGTGATAGAGATTAATTATTTGTAAATGAGCAGAATTTGACACAAAAATACATGTTTTTCATCAGCAGTGATATCTAATTGGATATGAATCTCTAGGTCTGATACCAGCTGATATCCATTAGTAGGGTAGTTAGTAGGGTAATTTCTTACAGTCTGGGAGCTTAACTACACTTGAATAAATTCCAAAGATTACTGCATATACAATGAATACATTTCCATCAGTGTTAATTTCATGGAGCAGTGCTCTACCAGCATGTGGATTCCTGAGCTCCTACCTCTCCTGTGAGGATCAAGTTTCTCCATGTTCACTTCCTGACCTCAGAGTTGAAGACAGCCCCAAAGCCCACTTTGTTTACCACCCGCCGTCAGCAGCACTTAGGGCTAATCAAACAAACTGCTGGACTGTTTACTGTGTCACATATGCCAAAACAACAAGCAGCAGACTTCCGCTCTTGGAAATGACCAGAAAGAGAGAGAGATAAGATAGAGACTGTGTGTGTGTGTGTGTGTGTGTGTGGGGGGGGGGGGGGGGGGGGATGCGCATGCATGTGCATTTGTGCATTAGTGTGATTGTGTGAGTGGATGTACGAGTGTGATTGAACATGTAGAAAAACAGAAGCCTGTTTCCGTGTGCCAACCAGTTTCCTGAGCACTACTCTGCTCCCTCAAGGAATTAGAACAGGATCAATTGCGCTTATTATATCTAAAGTTTTTCTCTACATGCAAGGCCCCCTCAAAACCATACACTGGTCACATGGGACCAAATTCTCAGCTGCATGCAATTATGGTGAAGACTGACTGACTAACAGTTTCCAGATTGCTTCAGAACAGCCTCCAAATTAAGAGAGACAGTTCAGAGTATGGATGAAGTAAATCCATTTCTGGTTTTGTCAGTTCCAGGTAGTTGGTCAGGGAAAGAGCCGCAGGCTACGTCTTCAAGGACTTGTGGGAAATAAAATCTTACCAAATGGAGACAAATTTTTGTTACGTGACATTGCTTCATTTAAGAGAAAAAAAACAAAGGTTACTGCCATCTGTTTCTCACATCTCTAAATAGACAGACTCAAAGCAATGCTTAAATGCTTAAATGTGAAGATAAAATGATCTTATGATCCTAAAATGTGAACCTACATGTGCAAACAAGACACATTTCTCTATTGTAATTGATCCAAAATGCATTTAATTATGAAGAGGCAATTAAAAAGACATTTTGTCACCTAATCTGGATAAAATTCTGTGTAAAAAGTCAAAGATCCTGGGAGTGAAATGATCAACTTTTTTACTCCAAGTGCATGTACTGCAATTCACACATACATGAATGTAATTTTCCATGGCCGGAAGCCAGACTTCTAAACATTTTTTGACATGTAATATTTTCCATGCTTGCAAAATTTTCCATAGTATAAAAACCCAACATCTGAAAGCACTGGTGTATTTATTTACATAGTCAAGAAAAACTGCAAAGAAAACAAGACACAAGACTGACAATGAGATGACAGGAGTCATGCTATGATGCTGGAAGCAATCAAGGGAAACGAACGGGTCCACTGAAAAAGCATGAGTTCTGTGACGGGCAGGCAGCTGAGGCCTGTCTCACTCAATTAGTGCACATTTAGACAAGAGTGGACTTTGGCTTTGTTTTCTTATGAAGAGGCTCCTGCCTTTACTGCTGTGCAGGAAAAAGGCTTGCGTGTTTTGTTCGGTTCAGTAGTCTTGAGGGCATACAACTTTCTTTTTAATCTATAGAACAAAACCCCACAAAACAAGTGAATAGATTTGATCTGCACAGACTTTCATATCTGCATATTTTTCATAACAGCATCATATCTGCTTTTGCCAGTTGAATTTTTAGTCACATTATTTGAACGCATTTTTAACTTTAATTTGGAAAAAAGATTGCTGGTTTCTGTCAATTGAAAAGAGCAAATATTAGATTTCAACATTCATTTTCTAAAAAGAAATGGAATCTTACAGGGGACATTTTGTAAAACAAATTAATATATGAAGTAATCAACCGCTTGAAAGTAAATGCTGAATATAAAAATAAAAACATTATTTAGATTGATAACATAATTTGTAAAGATTCTAAAATATTTTCTCTTGATTACAGAAATACAATTAATATTTAAAAAATCTACACACCCCTGTAAAACTGTTTTTTTTGTGATTGTGAACATTTCCAATTTTAATGTAAAATTTATAACCTTAACAATTCCATTAATGATTATTCATTAAAATGATTATTTCAGAGAAAAAAAGATTTATATATAAAAAAAACTTTATATTCTGAATGCATAAGTGTGCACACCCCTGAACTAACACAAAGTTGTGAACACATTTTGATATTATTACAACACTTGGATAAGCTTTGATCAGCTCTTCTTTAAAAAATCATTCCAGATTTGACAAATTTTGAAAGCATCTCCTGTGCATGACCCTCTTCAGGTCCCCCCACAAATTTTCTACAGGATTCAGGTCTGGGCTCTGGCTGGGCCACTTCAAAACATTCATCTTTTTTTGCTGAAGCCATTCTTTTGTTGATCAGGATGTGTGCTTTGGATCATGCTGAAATGTGAAAGTTCTCTTCATCTTCAGCTTTCTAGCAGATGTTAGAATGTTCTTTGCCAAAATTGGCTGGTATTGGATGTATTCATGATTTCTGTAGAAAGTCAGTTCCAAAGTAAGATGATGTAAACACCATTCTTCACCTTTTGCTCATGTGCTGTGTTGATTTTGGTACAAAACATACCTTTTACAATTATGGCATAAAAGGTTCAATCTTGGTCTCATCAGAACATAACATATTTTTCCATGTGGTTTTTATGCATTAGAATTATGTTTTTTCAAAGTTTAGCTAGTACCCATATTTTTTTTTTTTTTTTTTAAAAAAGCCTTTGTCTTGCTATCCTGGCCCATAGCCAAGACAGATGAAGAATATGGGAGATAGTTATGGTTATTCACATGTAATGAGCAACCAGTTATTTGCAAGAAAGACCTGCAGCTCCTTTAATGTTGCTACTGTATAGAAATTCTGACAGCTTTCCTGACCAGTATTTTATTTGTATTCTTATCAGTTCGGGATGAGACGTGTTCTTCATGATGTTACCCTTGACTCTCTTCACTGTGTTCCACAGTGTATCTAACACCATACGTTTGAACAGCCACACATATGAACAGTCTTGTTTTCCTCCAGCATATCGTATCTTCTCGCCAAAAGAAATCGGGATCACTCAGAACAGCTTGTGAGGCCTTGGGGTGACACTGTGAACAGCATTTGGCCCTGGCTGCTTTTAACACACCGATCTAGAGTTCAAAGCTGCACAGCTGTGAGAGAGAGAAGGAGCATAGAGCTCAGAGGGTCAACAGACTGTGTATGCAGAACCGGGGCTTTGCGAAGGAGGGGGAGAAGAGACAGACAGCAGCTGCAGCGTGACAGTGAGGCCTAGCAGGACTTCACTCTTCTCTTGTCCACAAAGACATCATGCCATAGCACTGTCAGGCTTGTCAGTTTGACCTGCTCATTAACAAAAGCAAGTCCAATCAGAGCCATGATACTCGCTGATATTGACAGGCGCTCTGAGACTGAGTCATATGGCACCCAGTAGACTTGGCCTGGCATTAATTGACTGTTCTCATTGAACTGAATTCTGATTAAGGTGTAGTACAATAATTGGTTTGCTGACCCATTTAATGAGAGAAAGTGTTTGTGAGCTATTAAAAGAAACAGCATGTTAGAACTGCGTTATTTTAAGCGTATTTTTGCTTTGCTGAACTATTATTAGTTTCTTTAACCATGTGGATATCATACACAGAGTTATCTAATTCAGCTTGCATGTTGCTGTCTTCGAGGCCAGTAAGAGTTCAACTCCTTTCAGAAAGAAGAAGGTGTTGTTTTTTTTGCTGTGGGATGGGAGCTTGCAGCCACTGTGGAGTGTCATGTATTTATTTGTAAAGGGAAATTGCTGACATTTTGTGGACATTCAACACTTTAAACCAACTAATCCAAGTTTTTCCTTGGCTGTGAGAAACTGCTCATACTTTCTTTGATGTAAATTTTATCTGACAATACCAGTGATGAAATGTATGAATCACTCTATGGTAAACACTGCTTGTGGCACTGTGCTGAATGTCAACTCATTTTTACTTTTTGTCAACATCCCACAAATAACAGAGATGAAAGACTTCATTTCAGTGACTGTGGAGAAATGTCTAGTTTATTCAACTTTCCCCTGAGGAATATTTTATAAAAAAAAAAATAAATAAATAAACGTTTAGTGTGTCTGCACCACACAAATCTGACAGAAAGTACACACTAGCACAATAGTTTTCTTCGGATTAATTCAATGGATAACTAGTAAAGGCGCAAGTTCTGTTTTATATGATTGTCCTTAAACAACATTAAGACTTGTTTAATATTATTGTAAAACTTTCTAGTACTCTTCAAAAATAGCTAGTTACATATGAACTGAGCAGGAATAAATATGTAGTCAATACTAGTTAATAATGGTAATATTATTAGTAGAAATAACTCAGTACTAACTTTTTTAAGAACTAAGCAATAATTACATAGTATTTTTATAATATTTATATCTTTATAATAATAACAGACACAATATTTAAAATATTTATGCTGTCACTGTAGACTAGGCAACTTATGCATCATAATACATAATTCTTCAATTGGTAGATATAACCATCATTTGAGGACCTGATATGATTAATAATTATCCAAATTTAGCAGAAGACATAAAGTATCAGACTCTAATATTAGTTCATTCATATGAAGCTACCAACCCATTACTTCATTATTAAGTACAAAGTAAATACTCAGTATTCAATTAGTAGGTAACAGCAAGAACTTACCTCTAGGTATTAATATAGTACTACTGATTCATTCCTGCCTAGTCACTGAGTTATTGAAGAGCATTTTAAAAGGAAACCACAATTATATGCATTGTAATACTGTTGTGTTAACATAAAGTAGTGTCATACTATACACAAATAATATTAAACTATTTACATACATGAATACTAATTTATGTCTGAAGCCGGAAGGCCAAAATTATGTGTGTGTGTATGTGTGTGTGTGTATGTGTGGACAAAAAACAATGTCTAAGAAATATATATAGGTTGTTCTTGACCTTTTTGTACTGGCTGCAGAAAATAAGAAGCAGTTCAGTTGTGGAGTCACGCATGCAGCCAGTGAGAAGTGAGGCCAAAGATCTCCCCCATTCCCAGGGTTTATTATTACAAATAAGCACTTCCATCTGCAGCCTGACACTCAGTGAGGCATAGAGCCAGGGCAGATGTATGCCAGTCTCCAGATCATTCCCGGAGAGCGGGTGTATCAGCAAACTCACTCATCAGTATAACCTGAATACTCTGTATAACCAACGTGAACAGGAGAATATCAAGATGTTTGTTCTCATGATTAGGTATTGTAACGTCATATTATATGCAATATTGCTAACCATTATCTGTTGCTACTTTTCAGTCCCTCATGCTCTCTCCCTCCCCAGCCTCTCTCTTTCAGTGAGCCCACTCGTAGCCTGACCCTAACCTCCCACCCTTGGCCCCTGAAGGGAGCGAGAGCTGTCAGAGAGTACTCCTTCTCCTGATCGTGATTGGCACTTTTTAAAGAAAGCTCTTCAGGCAGAGTGGAGGAGGCTATACTACAAAAGATGAGTCAGGTCAGAGCAAACAGGCAGATAGAAGCATGGCATGCTCCATCAGCTCATAATCAAACAAGTAGGAGCCTAGATGTGAGGGAAAGGTGGATGACAGCATCTGTGCAGAGAACATGCGTACATATATTTAGGGTAACAGGGTACTTTAAGCTACAAAAGGCCTGCAGGTGTGTATATTTTTATAACAAATCATTTTATTGGATTTGACACACAAAACAGAGCAGAGCAAAAAGATTGATATTAATATCCTACAACAGTGCTTTGAAGCACATTCTAATCTAAATTTTGTTACAGTAATTACATTCTGTTAACAAGATTGTTTTAATGAAGATTCTAAAAATAGATCTGGAAAAATTATTGGTCGATTTAGCACAGACCTCAAAAAGTAATTGAGGGCTTTGCTAAACTACATTAGAAGTCTATTTCTATTGAAATAACAATAAAATAAAAAAAAAAACTAAAAACCTTAAACCACATTTTTTGTCCTGATCACCTCTCCTCCCATCTCCAGCTTTTGCAGTTTTCTATAAAACAGTTGAGACTAGCTTTTAGGTGTGCCACTGAGGTGGGTCAAGCTCTCCTATAAGTCCGCCAACTGCCTCTCCACACCTCCACCCACACATCCCTCTCTCCCCTGTGACTTTCCTCTCTCTCTCTTTCTCCACGCCTCTGTTTTTTCCTCTCCAAGTTCCAGCAGGGCTGACAGCTCCAAACAAAACAGGGGCAGTGAGCTGACTGACACGTTGCACTAGTGAAAGGAAAGCATTTAACACGCCTGACTCTCCACTCTGTCCACACACACACACACACACACACACACACACACACAGAGAGAGAGAAACAAACGCTGCTGAACAGAATGGAATGGAGCAGTTACGGGTTGGGGGAACGTGCACCTTGAGGAAAGAAAGAGAGAGAAAAGGGCTGAGAAAAAAGAGGAAAAGATTCTTTTCAGGTTCAAAGGCAGCTTATTCTCCCGCCTGCACCCTGTCACTCATTGTGAGGCGGCTTGGCCCGGAGGATAGTGCTCCATTCTCATTGGTGTCATTCACCCGCCTGTCAGCTTGATGTCAGCTCCAATGGGCTCCGTGTTGTGCTACGGAAACTTCCTGCCATGGGATCAACACCTGTTGAAGTAAAAGAGCAGTCACAGTTTCCCGCTAGTCTGTTTTTTCCCCAAATGTAACTCTCTTTCCACACTCATACGCACACAGAGCCTCACAGAAAATATACTCATTTTGGATATAAACTGGTCTCTTCAGAGACATGTTCTTTGCACAGCTGATGAAAGACTTATTAATATGAGACGTGTATTTTTCAAGTATGAATGCTTTTTATTTTGCCAAAAATATTAACATGTAAAAACATCACATTTTAAAGTTAAGTAATTTTAAATTGTCATCCAAAATAAGTGCTTAATCTGCATTCTAACATTAAAGATATAGAAAAACACATTCCAAACGCATTTAGCTAATTGATTTTTTTATTTATTTTTTGTACGTGCTCATTTATCCAGTGAGGCAAAACCTGGTGACTACAAAGGAAATTAAACAAATAAGCATGTTGTGTCAGACATATACTCTTCTGAACTGCAAAAACCATTTAAGAATTTAGGTACTATAAATGTTTCTACAGATTTTGCTTTCTTCACTGGAATGAACATGTCAGCTCTTAGTGCCTTTCCGTGAAATGAAAAATGGCAAAAGTGCAGGACACTACTGTATTTGTTTCCACTTGCCAAATACCTGTGGTATGTACTACTGGTCAAGTCAAGTGAACTGGTCAAGTCATGTCATGATTCCCTGGGATTTAATGTAGGTTTCATTTTATTTCTATAGAGAAGAAGGTTTCTTAAAGACTGACAGACCGTTTCTGCATAGTATGTGCAAAAAACATGTAGATCTGCTCTCATCTTTACTCCTTTATTCATTCATTCATTCATTCATTCATTCATATATCTTCAGTAACTGGTTATCCTTACTTTTGGAACTGGAGTCTTTCCTGGGAACATGGCTCAATATGGGAAGATAGTGTTCTCACTGTGAGAGCAGAATTATTTAGTCTTCATTGATTGTGAATAACCAGAATGAAATAAACAAATACTGAATCTAAAAATTACTTTCTGTTCCTTACTAATACTTTCTGAACCTCATACGAGCTGCAATATAACACTGTTTGCACTCTGTTATTACAAAAAAAAAAAATCCAACAATTTTGCTTTATATAAGTGTGACCTCTACAATATGAACCACATGAGCTGTCACGTAGCAGAATGCCACAGGTGATGTGAAGATTAATGTGTACACTGACCACAGCCTTCTGCTCAGGTGCTTTTAGGGAGCCCATTAGGCTGCATATCCCCTTGGGCAAGACTTTAAATAATGCAGACAATGCATGAGCAGATACTGATGCAAGCTCTGGTTTCCTACCAGAGACTATCCTGGAGTCACGGGTCAATACCTAGTACTGCTCGACAGTGTTGCTCAGCACTTATATGACCACAGACATTACGACTTCAGAAGAGGAGTAGGTTTACAGCACAGTAGGGCCTTTGAAGACTTACCGGAAAAAATACTGAAAAGCAAAAAATAAATGTTTGCCCCTTCTTTTATTTTTCAGTGTCTCCCCAGCTAGTTGTCCTGCTTTCTCTGTCTCCCCGCTAGTTCATCTGTCTCTGCCGATCTACCACTTTCTCTCATTACTGTCTCTGTGCAGCACTATTGCATGCTGAACACACAGCATTCTATCTTAATTAGAGTGAGTGAGAGGTTTGTGTGTGGCCTGCAGGGGGGAAATAAGTGGGGTTCTGTGCTGAATGTGATCCCTGTCAGACACAGGATGTCTGCACACTCTCTCACAGTCACTGATCCCCAACCCCCTTTAAACACTCATATTTCTATACACACATGCACACACTCAACATAGCCCTGCTACCTCTGCTTATTAACTAACACTGTATGCCTACACTATTAAAGTGATGATATTGATATTAACATAATACCATGAAGTGACAAAGAAATGAATGGTTGAATGTATGAGAGAGAGAGAGAGAGAGAGAGAGAGAGATTCCCACCCAATTTGCTATGCATTAAATGGTTGTCCCGTCAAATATGTAGAGGCACCCACAGTTTGCTAGAGTGACCAGAAAAGCCTTTATCATCCAGGAGCAACACCAACAGATCTCTCTTTGTTGGCATTTTCACACACATCTAGACACATTCATGTAGCTGTATTGAACAAGAGGCCCTTCCACTGAAGAACGCTGAATCAACCCTCCGCACTCACACAAACAAACTCAAAGTTCTCACACATTCAATCAAGACTATCAAAGAACACAGAAACCATCAAAGAACATTTCAGCAGTGAGCATAACATCAACAGTAATATGAAAATATTTGTTCATTCATGTGTAAGCAGAATTTAAGTGTTGACTGATAGAAAATGAGTTAAAGGCCAGGTTTCTTTCCTCACTATAATTAAATGTAAAAGCCAAAAATGACTGTTACATTTTGAGAAAGTTTAAAAGATTAAATAACACATCCTTTCATCAGGGTGAAATTGAGGTTTGCCAGCTATGTGCTTTGTAGAAATAATATTTTCAGTTATTTTTTATCACAATAATAGATGTGCAAGAATAAAAGTGACCACAATTGTAAAAAATATACAATACTCTGCAAGTCTTGGGTGCATGTTAAAAAAATATGAAGACCAAATCTAAACAGTAATAAACTAAACAAAGTCAATATTTGGGCAATATTCACAACCTTTGCTTTTTAAAAATATATCTGCTGCCTCAGCTACACATGCAGATTTATAGGGAAGATGTTTGGTAATTTTCAGTAAGCATTATGTGAGAAGTATTATGTTTATTTCTTGACGTACAAAAATCTTTCTGTAACATTTAACATCTTTATGGAAAGGTTTATAAATCATTTTTTAGTGAGTCTATAATAAAATGTAAAAAAAAAAAAAAAGGTAAAAATCCTGCTCGACAATGTTGCACAGCATTTATATGACCACAGCTTACAACTTCAGAAGAGGAGGAGGTTTACAGCACATAATCGGGGGCTTTTGAAGACAACAGAAGAGACTGAAAAGGAAACAATAATTGTTGCCCCCTTTTATCTTTCCATGTCTCCCCAGCTAGTTCTGTTTTCTCGCTCTTCCTGCTAGTCTTTGCGATCAACCACTTTCTCTCATCACTGTCTGTGTGCAGCACTATTGCATGTTGAACACATAAACAAAATCTTTATTCAATTTGTAATAATACATCACATACGAGGCAAGATTATTTTCTTTCCTGTTGTATTTTTGGGTGAATCTACATGAATATAGTTTCCCCCAATAAAACATTTGAAAATTCTTATTTACTAAATTATCACTAAAAGAATTAATTATATAAAAAGTTATATAAAGATTATAAACTTCCTTACCTAAACCCACACATATATAAGTGTACAACAAACAAAAGGTTTCTCTTTTCTCTTACTTGCTTCTCAAATAATTCTTTAATATCCTGAGAAATTCTTTAAGTTAAGCACAAGGTGAGATAACCCTGATATATTTGCAATAAATTTTAAATAATCTGACAAGAGATTTCTGCTGAGTAATTTTACTTTTTGAGTCTACTCAATTGAGGACATTCAAGAAACTCTAGATTGCAGAAGTTTAAAGAATTTCCATGGTTAAATCCCCATTAACATTGTAGTCAGGCTCAGGACTAGATTTAGATCTCCACAGTGCCTGTTTTTCTGGTTAACGTGTCTAAGGCCCTCCACTAACAGACGGAACAGAACAAAATGCCCTGTAGAGCGTTGAGTTGCAGAAGACATCTCTTTGAAAGCTGATTCGGTGGTCTTTCTTCATTAGCAGCCTCGGATTTTCTCGAGGACGTCACTTAGAATCTGAACCTATTTTCTGTTCTCCAGCCTAAATCATCGCCCACACAACAGATTGCTTGAATATGGACTCATAAATCTGATACTCTGTTGGGTTTGGGACTTGACAGAGGTGCTGAGAGTGAAGTGATGAGGGGCCCAGGCCCCCGCCCAGTATGCAGTGTCATGTTCACCGAACAATCGGCCGTGTCCATGCAGCAGGGTAAACAACAGAGGCTGTCAGCTGGTGTCAGGTTCAGCCTTTTCAAAGCAGAGTGCAAAATGACAGATGACTGCTCTAAGTGTGGCTGACACACCGCTGATAATGACGATTTGAGTGCTGATATGGAAAGCTAAAGTGAGATGTGTGCTGGAGATATTCTTCTCCAAAACACACAGAGCAGACAGTTATTACAAACATACTGCTGTGAGGACTGTGAGATTCTTTACTGAGAGCAGCCCATTCCTCTGATTCAGGTGAAATTTTACAAGGAATAAAATCCTTGTAAAAATTGTTGTAGTGCTATGTGTGCATAAATGCTTGACTGTAAGACTGTAGAAGCTAGTGCATATTGAGGCATTGTATTGTTGTTGTTTTGTTTTGTTTTGTTTTGTTTTGTTTTGTTTTGTTTTGTTTTGTTTTGTTTTGTTTTGTTTTGTTTTGTTTTGTTTTGGTTTGGTTTGGTTTGGATTGTTGTACTTCTGGTCAAATTTTATCCTTCATGTAACAAGGTTTTGATTGACTCAAGTTACATTTTATTTGTAGATAATTCATTTGAATGAATTATGGATTGACTACATTGCAGCATTGATTTATTTAGAGATTTTAAAGCTTTCTTTCAGTAATCAGAACGTTTCACTTTGCCAAGATATCAGTCTTTTACAGTGTGCTTACAGTTCATTTTCACTAAAATAAATAAATAAATAAACAAACAAACAAATAAATAAATAAATAAATAAATAAATAAATAAATAAATAAATAATAATAATAATAATAATAATAATAATAGCGTTGCAGTCATTTGTTTAAAGTAACAGTGTGTTCGGGTTGCAATATTTGTTTCCTCTCATTAATCTTAATTAACCGACAGTGGACAGCTGCACTCTTAAGTGTAACTTAAGATTTTATATTGATTTGGTTTTAAGATTCAACACCAGAAGCCTGAAAATAATGTAAATGAAAATTAAAATGTAAGGAAAATTCTGCAAAGTTGATGCAAAAAGCTGTCATTGTTTGTGTTTGTTTTTTTTCTCTCCATTAGCTATGTTGCATACATCAAGCATAGATTTAGAATTTATTTTTACTGCTGTTGTTATAGATTAAATGATTCTCTTAAGGAACTCAGAAGTTAGTTACAAGTGTGTTCGATACCAGAGGAACCAACTTATTGAGTGGCGTTATTCAGAGAGTCTGTTACATGACTTGACAGTTATTAAATAACTCAATTCATAAGTGAGTTAATATATAACTGAGTGGAAATGTACTGAACATGACTTATGTGTTTATGGCTCAAACAGAAGAATGTACTGTATGAGATCTTAACCACCTTTAAGATGCCTGACTGTAAATCAGATGACCCTTTCAGAAACCTCTCCATGAATTAAGTGTGCCTGCAACATTCTCATTAAATAAACTCCAGATAATCTGGCCAGGGTTCATGGGGTTGACGCACTGCAAAAACAACATGTCTGACACAACCGGCACGAGCGTGTCCGTAACCTGAGCTGGGCTGAACCAGCATGCCAGGATCCAGGAACGCAACGCAGAGAAAAAGCCCAGTCACAGCCGACCAACAGCCCACGGATCAGTTCTCTGGACCCCCAGCGTGTTGGCCAGGCATGCACAGTGGGGTTCTTCCATCTGGACACATTTCTAGCCTGACAGGGGCCATGGCTGCAGTAAAGAGCACATTCACCCAAGGCACGTTCCAAAACTGCCACTCCACACTAGATATAAAACAGACTAGGGAGAGGGACTGCAAAAAAGCAGGGATTTGACATAGAAACACAGGAGCACTTACACACCGCAACCCATCTGTCAGCCATTATGCACACGGCCCTCAGGCTGACAAGCACTGCTATCGCTCATAGGAACAATAAGTGCAGGTTTATTAAAAAAATAAATAAATATAAAAAAAACCTTTGTCATGACTTTGAAGGAAAGCCATGCATATTGTGTGTAAATAAGCTATTTTGACTTTCAAGTCCAAATTATTGGTATCATGGACTTAGGTATGGATGTTAAGTGCTTTTTTTGTTTGCTTTGTTTTATTTGTTATTTTTTTATGATTTCTCTTCATGCATCTGTCTGTACAAATACACAGCTTTGCACATTAGTTCATTTTGTTTCCACATTTCACTAAAAGACACCATAAGCATATCTGAAAACAAACACCAGCAGTATTTCTTATCTAACAAGAACAGTTACAGCCTACATACCTTATTCAGCAGGAGAAAATCATTTACATATGAAAAGAACTAGAAAGCAAAGAAGGTGACTGCGTAAGGATGGTGAAATGTGGTGAACTTTTCTCTTACCCCAGGCAAATGTCTGCATGAGTTTCTCCTTTTTTTCTTACAGCCTCGTGATTGCCATAGAGATCATCCTGAAATGAAATTTGGCACTTGTATTTTACATGTACGGCCTGATTTTATGTTTTATAGTGCATTTATTTATGTGAGAGAATTGGTCTTGTTCTTAGTTTTGGATTTGCATTGTGGCTTAAGGCAATTGATGCAATAAATTTCAACATAAATGTACCATTTAATATGCAATAAAATTTTATGATGTTTAATTTTTACCAGTACTGTAATGTTAGCTCATTTTTACTGGCTTGCTACTTGTGGGTCTAGGAAGAAAAAATGAAAAAATTGAGAAAAGTCTGCAAGAAACATCCTAACTATTGTTTGCTTGTTTACTACATTTTAATTTTGTATGTGTAACCGAGAGTTATATAGATTTATATTAAAGTTAGTTATATAGATTAATAATAAATTTAGTTATATAGATTAATATTAAAGTAATGTTGTGAATCTATAGTTGGTTATTGTTAAAACTTTAGCATTAAAATGTCTACAACTTTCTTTCTTTATTTTTTTTATTTTTTTTTTACTTAGGTTAACTGCAATTGGTTGACAGTGTAAACCAATCAGATCCAGAGTGCACTCTGATTGGATAGCATCAGAATGTCAGTTTTGTTCTAAAGGGGAAAAGGGGAGGAGTCACAAATATACCTAAAATCTATTGCCCACTAGCGGTTCCTCCGAGGAAGAGCCGCTCATTTGTTCTTTAAAGATCAAAATATTTTAAAATAAAGTTAACAAAATGTTCACAAATTTCACTTTTGATTAAGTTGTCAATCATGAAAATGCAACAAAGCAACATAAAGATTACAATTTTTAACTGCCGAAGGACCTATAGCAAATCTCTTGATTATGTTTGCTAAATAAAATGCTCATGGGATGTGTCCAACATTCACATGGTGCCTTTTTATTGTTGTTTTTTGTTGGTGTTATTCTTATTTTCTGATGAATATTTACCCAGAAACAATGAGCAAATAATTTAAAATAATATAATTGCAAAATTTATAACCGTGCTATTGTGTGTACTTTGTGCAACATAATCTAAATAAATGGTTTTGTACGTGGGTGTTATAATGGCACCTTCATGTTTATAGAAATAGTTATAAGACAAAAAGGTCGTCGATGTGCAATGGGAGTAAGATAATATGGTGTTTAAAACACGTGTACAAATTTAACATTACTTTTATATATGTATATACGTGTATATATACAAATTTTCCATAAGAACAATGTTTTCCAAAGAGAAAAATGATAAAGGTAAGAAGTGAGCCACGAATTTTTGCCAATAAAGAGCTCCCCCTAGTGGTCACCGGGTGATTCAACAAGTGACAAGTTATATGAGATTGTATAAACAGAGCAGAGATCTCTATCATATACGTCAGATGTATTCAACTAAAATTTAAAGAGGTCCAGTAAGAGAACATTTCTTGAAGCAAAGGTCCGGAAGATCATAATGTCTAAGTAGTTAATATGATATACATTTAAGTAGCCTAGTAGTTGTATCAACATCTGCAAGCAATCAATACCTGACTGTCAAATCAAATAAATTCAGTACAAGTCAAAAACTAAATATTTATTGTCACGTAACATAGAACTGAACATATGTATGATTGTAGACATGTATAACGTTCTCTCATTAAATACATAAAAGTAGGGCTACATTTAAAAATAAGAGAAAATAAATAAAATGTGAAAATTGTGTGTTTAAATAAAGTGTTTAACTTTCTCTTTTATATCTCAGTGAGAGAACTGAGCTCTAGCTTGGCTTGGCAGGATGTTAAACCTGGGCTTGAATGGAGTCAGGGCCATTCTCATACACATGTGGAGGTGCTCATTAGTGACCCTGGAACCATATTTAGTTTGGATTATGTTCATTGTAGAGAAAGCTGCCTCGCAGTTGTATGTAGAGCCAAACATGGTCAGGATGTATAGGGCTACTTTCCTCAGACCTGGGAAAGCTGTCTCAGGGACGCTGTCTTCAGATTTGAGTGGATATGTTTGTTCAAAACCTTTATGTTTTGTCTCATAATGGTGTTTCACATTGCCACTTTTAATAAGTGCCACGTTTTTTGAACATATGAGATACTGGTTTAGTGTGAAGTGTGAACAGAAATTAATCTGTCCATTCTGGATTAAATTCTCTATTTTCGATGTCCACTTTTCTTTTTTGGAGAGCGCCATTTGTTCTTTATTCTCCCTTTCTCCGTCACACTAGTCTGTTTCTCTCCCTTTCTCCGTCTCACTCCTTTCTCCGTCACACTCGTCTGTTTCTCTCCCTTTGTTTTCTACATGTATCGCTATCTTTCTTCCATGTGTAACTTCACTCTAATTCTCTCTCATCTGTCTTGCACTGTTGAGTCGCAGGGTTTACTTCAGTAATGCACAGACTTGATTGGCTGAGTCGTGTCACGTGGGATGGTTTAACTCGCATGCAATTGGTCTGTGCGGTTCCACTATCACTATTGTAAAGATTGTAAATGCTGCGCCGCAAAAAAATAGAAGCGCCCCTTATAGCGGCTGTAGGTCCGGGTCAGGATTGGTCCGCCTGTTAGTGACCTATGATATACGTGGTCTGGTAAACAGTGGTTTATACTTTGTACAACTTAATGTTAAGTGCTTTAAGACGCTCCTATCCAGAGAGACTTACATCTTTAGCTCATTTTTTTAATGACGGTTAAGGGCCTTGCTCTGGGGCCCAGCAGTGGCAGCCTGGTGGCCGTGGGATTCGAACTCACAACCTTTCGGTTGATGATCCAACACCTTAACCACGAGGCTATGGGTTATTTGAACATTAAAATTATCATCCTAATTTAAAAAAAAAAAAAGATTTACTCTACATTTATGCACAGACTGTTATTTTTAGATTAGAACATGTGTGTGTGTGCGTGAAAGAATACTTAGTTTTGTCTGTGGAATAAGAAGGTCTATGAACCTAATAATAAATAAGGTCGTATAAATATTAATAGCCTATTTATAGAGTGTTATTGTAAACATTTACATATTAAGCCTGATATTTAGCTCATTCGATTGAATCTGCACCGCGGGATTTATTACGTAGTTAAAATGATTTCAGGCTACTATTTTCTAAGAATGCATGAACTATATCATACTTATGGGAGAAAAACACTGATGTTAAAACTAATCTGTAACGTTATGAAGTCACTGATGTGCGGCTTTTGTACAGCCACCGCTTTAAGGCTCCCTCCTTCTTTTCCTTCACTTCCGCCTCCTTTCCTTATCGGCCATTTTTAATTTAACTCTTTCCTGAAAACTCATGTAAACACAACAAAGCTACTAAAGGCTTTGATGGTCAGCCTCGCCAAAAAAACCACATGTGTATGATCAGTAAATGTGATTATTAAAAGCCCAGGTGTGGGAAGAGGACGACCCCAGGAACACTGAGAGCAGCCTGCGATTACATTATCAGGTAGGAAGGACACACACAATATAACCCTAAATAAACACTCAAATCAATGCTACAGATATGTTCTCACTGAAATAAAGCCATACTTTATTCACATATAAGACAAGGTCATCAATATAAAAAAAAAGCCATAATGCACCTTAATAATGATCAGGCTAAACACAACCTATTATATGTTAGATTAAAATAATCACTAATACTTTTTTAACAGGTTTTACTCGTAACACATGGCTAGAATGCTATACTAAGCGTACAAGCATTTTATTTTATTGTTCTGTTTAGTGCCATCACTTAGTCATGTGTTGTTCACGAACGAGTCGAATCTACGAATCGGCTCTTTTAGTAGAACGTTAAGAGTCGACTCGCAATTCTTTTTTTTTTTTTTTACACGAGACAAAGACAGTAGACACCGTAATACAACTGAAAATGTATCAGTAGCTTTTACTATATTCACGATTCTCTAACAACATTAAGCTTATAGCCTGAAGTCCAACGTTAAACACAAAACATCCAGTGAAATTTAGTAGCATGTAAAAGGGAAGTGATTTAAATGAGACTGAAATTTGTTACTTGTTATAATAATGTGTGTGAGTGCAGTATTTTGAGAATGTGTTACATGCACATTATGCTTTTTTAACTCCAAAAAAGTTATAGGGTATTTTGTTCCCCAAAATGTTTCCAGAATATATCTTTAGTTCTATACTTGTTCTTGTTATACAACCTACATGCTTCAGGTTAGTTCACTTACATTTGGACCCAGTGGGCTACACATCACAAGGCAGGGGAAACCCTGAATTGGGTGCCACACAAACACACACACACACACACACACACAACCACTATGCCCCCTGCATTAGTGCATATATGTAATAATAATTGTAATAACAACGGTTATCATGATAAACATAACTATACCGGTACTACTAATAGTGATAACAACAACAATAATAATAATAATAATAATAATAATAATAATAATCACCGAATCTTGTGTTTTAGTGTAGAGTTTAGGCTCAATAATATTTTTTCAGTATTGCTTACTGTAATTGTCATTGCAAACATTTAGCCCATTTTATTATTTGTGTTCATGTTTATTTAATTTAAACCCAGTGTAAAGTAGCCTATAGTAATTATATTTTGATAAACACAAGCTATACAAGGATTTCAATGAATAATTTAAATGGTCGGAAGGTGTAAACCAACAACTTTCTTTTAGCATAGAGATTTTGAGAATTTAAAGAGTCGGTTCTTACTGAGGAGCTGAACCGAGTGCTCAGGATCGCTGAAGAAAGCCGGAAGTCCATTTCTACTGCTGCTCTGTCGCCGCCTTCTGGAAACGCATGCGCAGATCATCCGCGGTTTGTTGTCGATTTGGGCGGTTTTCTCGTCTGTGGTGTTTCCATAAATCTCTCCATTCTTATATTTAAGAAGGCTGGCGGTGAGGACGGAAATTAACGTATCAGTGTAATTTATTGTTGGCGTGTTTTGTGACCAACCTTTAGCCTAGCTTTACACCGCAGTCAAAGGAAGTAGCCTGGCAACCTGTGAATTTACAGCTAATGCCTTAACTTCCATATGGACTTCATTTTGTCTGTTTATAGAATTAAAAGCAGATTATGAAGCATGAACAGCTAACTAAGCTGAAAATAGACCACAAACAATGAATAAATTGAGTGATATAGAAAAAAACAAATGAATAATTAAATAAGAATATATATATATATATATATATATATAAATCATAAAAACGTAAAAAAATCAAATTATAGCTTTAAGTATATATGTATGTATGTATGTATGTATATATATATATATATGTATACTTTTTTGTACTTTTTTTTTTGAAGCGCTCGTGGCTCTTTTAAGTTTGCTTGATAATTTAGGATCAAATTGCACTATACTAGCAGTCAAAGGAACTGATCACTTACTGATCACTTTATTAGGAACATTTGCTCATTCCTGCAATTATCTAAACAGCCAATGATTAGACAGCAGTGCAAAGCATAATATCAGCATCATACAGATACAGGCCATCAGCTTCTGGTAATGTTCACATCAACTATCAGAATGGGCAAAATACTGTGATCTTGTTTTGGCCATGGCATAATTGTCAGTGACAGGTGGACTGGTTTGAGGCATATGGTTCCATGAACATGCCAAGGAGTCCATTGTTCTTCACTGGTCTTCCCAGTCCGGATCTGAATCCAGTAGAACAGCTCTGGGATGTGATAGACGGGTGTCATGTAAACATGGATCACAATCTAAAAGGAATGTTTTCAACAAAGCCATAAAGATTTTTGATTTGAAATCAAACCATACCAAATGTTAGTATAGTCTTATACAAGCCTAATAAAGTTTTCTGTGAATGTATACCTAGAGGGTTAAAACCAAGGTTTCTCTGCTGTGATGCTTTTGTATACCTAGCTAACATGTCCATACTGGTTCTAGCCCATACTGGCAAGTTTTGGGTGGTGTGGGCAAGGGCTAAAATACAAATCCAAAAATTGCCCCCTGCAGGACCACTATGGCTCAATTCCTATTTTAACGCTGTTCCTATAACGCTGTTTTATTTTTACGCTGTTCCTATTCTTTTGGCTCATACACCAGCAGGACAGACTTGAGAAATGATTGCACCAGATTGTCAGGAACTTTGCTTTGACATTTTCTGCCGGAAAATTAGGGAGTGTTCCTGCAGCGTGTTGTGTGTCACGTGTGTTCTCGTCGCTACTCACCTGTTTGTGATTGACTTATTAACTTGCCTGTTTATTTTCTCTCCGTGTTGTGTTTTGCTGCGCTGAGTCCTCGTCTTTTCTTGTCTGTTCAGTGTTGGTCTCTGCTGTGCCAGTTTCCTAGATTTTGTGATTTTTTTTCTCTGCCTATGTTTTACGTTTTTTGTTAATAAATCGTGTTTCTGTTATCCCTTCATTTGGGCCTGGCTTTCCCCATGCATACAATATTGAATGACATAAATATAACCTAAGACCGTGTTACTCCATTGACATTCTGCACACTGCACATTTACTGTTACTAAATGTAACACACCTGCACAATTGTTAAAACGTTTTCCATACTGAACTGTCACACATTATGTACTGTTACCACATGTAAAAAAATTGTACATTAGAATCTAGATTTGCCATATTATTCTTATTTAATTTCTAAAGTTTATTTGTATGCACAGTCTAAGAAGAAGTACGCTGGGTTTTCTTTTCACTGCAAGTTGTATACAGTGTATAAGCAACAGCATAAATGAAAAATAAAATGTAGAATTTAACCATGCCCACATGTGTCTTTGTGTGTCTCAGAAAAAAACATGAGGAAAAAGCAGAATGTGAAAAACAGGAAGGCAGAAGAGACAACAGTTGTGCAGGAGTTTGCTGTGGAAAAAATTATACGTCGAAGAGTCAATGATGGAAAAGTGGAATACTATCTGAAGTGGAAAGGATTCACTGAGTAAGTGTCTGGAAATTGCTGACAGGGTAGCTGTGTATGTATGTACAGTTTTTGTAGGTTCTCTTACAGTACATTGGGTCAGTGAAGGAGTTTTGTCACATCATGAAAAGTTTAACTGATTGGATCATATAATATAATATAATATTAGCAGATAATCCTTTAGTTACTTTCTGCAAACCATCCATTATTATTTCATTACAAAGTGCTCTAACTTGTTTCATCATGAGTCAATATATAATGCAAATGTGAACCTAATTAAACCAATTTTTCTCCCCAGTGCTGAAAACACTTGGGAGCCAGAGGACAATCTGGACTGCCCCGAGCTGATTGAAGAGTTTCACAGAAACATGGCTGTCTCAGGTGAGACAGAAGGCAAGGAAAATCTCACACTGGATTCTGTTATTCAACCCAAAGAAGAACAGACAGAGCTGGATGCAGACATTGTACGTTTCTAGGCATTTTGTTATATCATATAATCATATATCAAATGATCTAAGTAAAAAATTAGGTCTCCTCAAAATTAGCCAGAAATGTCCACATTTTATCTTCGGGAATGATATAGTGCTACTTTTTAGCAACTTTTTAGTAATTACTGTAGTCATTACTACTGTCATTATTACAGCATGAGGGTAACAGACCTTATCATGTGTTTAATTGTTGTTGTATGTTTACCATTAACTGCCAGCAGCATCAGCCTGAGAAAGAGCAGACAATGTGTGAGACTGGGGAATCTGCAGATCGCGACACAGAGACCACCAACAACCAACCCCTAATACAAGAACCAGAACGCATCATTGGCTCCACTGATCGACACGGACAGCTCATGTTCCTAATCAAATGGCACGGTTCCTCTTGTACATCTTTTGGTTATCACTTAAAGTTTAGTATGTGAGGTTTGGTGTTTATTTACATTTCGCTATTTAGCAGTTAATGACTGTTCTTAAATCCCATTGCAGGAAAGACACAGACGATGTGGCGCTGCTGTCAGCCAGGGAGGCCAGTGTAAGATGGCCCAAGATGGTTATCAGTTTTTATGAGGATAAGCTGAGCTGGCATGAGGAAGAGGAACAGTGACTAAACGAAATGAACTAAACGATACATCATGGCAGCTTTTTTCATTTCCACTCAAACACATCCAATGGGGTTTCCTGTCTGTGAAAAGTCTTGTTGTGAAAGTGTGTAAATCCCCATACACTGTGAACCATGTCATAGCACACTGAACTGCACTGTAGGATGAAATGTTTAGAATATTAACTAGATTATAGGTCTAAATGGTTGGTAATCGGTGCTGTATTTAAACTGTAGATTTGTTTAAAAAGCGTTACCCTATTGTTTTACTGTCTTTTAAATTTGACTTGACTTAAAAAGACCCAAGGGGTCAGATCATATACTAATGAGAACTTGGATATTAGGAGTAATCACTGTTACTGTTGATCTCTGTGTAGCTGTTTTAGCACTTCTTCTACTGTGATTAAGACCAGTGATCTGTGAAATTTGTAGTTTTGTTCATTTGCACAAATAAATACAAATGTAGCATTATAAGACCATGTTTTCTTTAAAAGCACTGATAGCACAGTGTGATATTTTATTACATCCCTGCCAGCACAGTGCATTGCGTTACAAAATGTAGTATGTCAGTTTCACTTTTGTGTTCTCCTTATGGTTTATTTGTGGATTTTAATGAGCAGCCAGAACAATAAATTTCAGATTAACTTGAGAAAGTGTCATTCCTTTTACTGTACACTACTGTTGCCATTTGTCTCTGTTATGTGTATTTAAGACTAGATTACCACGAATAAGGAATACATTGCTTATCTTAACATTTTAACATTTAAATGTATTGCCTTTTCAATAGGTTTCTTTATAAAATTACATGTTTAACTTGTATTTATTGTTTTTCTTTTTGACCTGCACTTAACCTTAACATTTGTAGTCATTACTGAACACCTTTTGACCATCACAGATCAAAAGTGAGAAGTATGTTTCTTTTATCTATATAATGGAAAAATGCTTAGCAGTATGAGTAATTCCTCAGTTGCTACATGGTTAAAAAACTTCCCCTTTCAGTCTCTCAGACATTTTGTTGTACTCTGAGCAACAGACACTGTATTCTGCTAGTCCATCTCTATAGTCCTATGCAGGAGTTAATCAGTGTGTGGGTCCGGGATCCTCGCATTCAAAATGAGGACTTCTGGCATGCATATCTGGATTATGAAATCTGCATACATGTAAGTGTTCTAATTAACTCACTAACTATATAAGATGAATCCTGCTTCTGTTTATTATGTGTATGGTGACAGTAAATCTATGTCTCTCATGGTGCTTGTAGACAAACAGCTTGGCCTTCAATAAGAAGAACTCTTGTGTGCGAAGGAGGTACAGTGAGTTTGTATGGTTGAGGCAGAAGCTGCAAGAGAATGCCTTGCTTGTGTATGTACCCTTTAGGTCTTTACTAATTTAAAAAAAAAAAAAAAAAAAAGCATGTTTTATATTTTTAGTTATATTTTTAAGATGGCACTTAATTTAAAGATTGACCTTTGATTTTATGATCTCTCTAATTTACTATTTTAGTATATTTTCTATTTAAGTGATATTACTGACATATACTACATGGCCAAAGTACATGGATGCCTGACCATCAAATCCATATTTGGTTCATCCCCAAACTCTTGCCACAAAGTTTGCGGCATTACAATTCCTTCACTAGAACTAAGAAACCAAAACCTGTTCAAGCAAAACAATGACAAGGTGCACAAATGAAGGCCCATAAAGTCATGGCTTGACATGTTTCTTGTGAAAGAACTCAAGAGGCCAACACAAAGCCCTGACCCAAAATCTAGCAGAAAGCTCAGTAGAAAGAGCAGCTGTCATAGAACTTCATATTAGGCTTCATATTAGATTTGGAATGTTATGTTCCAGAAAAAACATATTGGTTTGGTCAGCAGGTGTTCACATAAGTTTGGCCATATATACAGGATAATCTAATATATCTATAAAATATCTGGCAATTCTTGCATACAAGATATGAAATACTGTGCTTAAAAACATACTACATGTATATTATTGCAAATATTACTATAGCTGCTACATTAACTGGTTTGTTGGACTGTGGTGTGACCTTTAGAGTGAATCTACCTGAGCTTCCCCCAAAGAACCCCTTCTTCAGCCTCAACAATGCCAGACAGATCGCTACTCGCATGGAAGGACTAAGGAATTTCCTGAAAGAGTAGGTGTCCTGTATGAGTATCTCTGTGACCAGACATCCTATGTTAACACCAAATATGCTTTTGATTTAGTTCAAATGTCCTTATTTTGAGCTATTTATCAATTTTGAATGTAGGTCATTTGAGGCTCAAATGTTTAAGCAATGTAACTCTCATTCATGTGCTTGTTCTGTAGGATTCTGCACAACCCAGAGTTGCTGTCTGATAGCTGTCTGCACCTCTTTTTGCAATCTCAGCTGAGTGTAAAGGATATTGAGGCCTGTGCAGAGGGCAAGCGTCACTACACAGTCACTGAGGCCATTCAGAACTCTGGCTCAAAGACACAACGTTTTGGCTCCGATGAGAACTCAAAAGAGGAGAGAGAAACTGACTCAGAGTGACTGGCTTCTGTCTCATTTATTTTGGTCATGGCCCATGCTTAAACTCTGAAAAAATTAATCATAGTGTATTTGCTACAGCATCCAGAATTCAAGCCAGAATTCAAACCAAAATAACAGATGTGTACGTAAAGTGTAATTGCTATATGATTAATCTAAGCTGCTCCTCCTTTTTCCTTTTTGTGCTGTGGATATGTACTGTATCTATATAATATTTATCTTTATTACCCAATAAGAAAGCCTTATTGGGACTGAATTTGTGGGAAAACATTTCAGCGTGTGGTCTCTGTATGAAATATTTTAATGTTTGAACCACAGATGGTTCTTGAGTGTTTTATAGGATGAATTTATGTACCCTTGCAAATGATCATTAAATGTCCCCGAACAAACCAACCAAAAGGATATTATATACAAAAGTGAGGTCCCGAGGGATGAATTCTGGTGATTGTGTAAATCATTGTTATGCTGTTACGTGTCAGGATCATAATCCTGAAAGACAACACAATTATATCTAAAAACTGATTTCACTATTGGAAAATCTGACAACTGTTTAAAACGCTGTGAGTTTTTTTTTTGTCAGCAGGTGGCGCTTCTACTATGTTTGTTTTCTTCAGTCTGCTACACTACTGAACTCTAGTTCTCTGGCCCCTTTAGTCTTCTGGTATTGTGTAGATCAGTGTATAATACACACTGTCTGAATGTGACTTTAACATGTTAAATGATTGCACTACAAATCATAAAAAAAAATCTAAACAAATTTTTAAATACTGCAGGAATTTGGTGTATATGATATGTCTGGTATGATGTAAACTATGTCTTTCCTTCCCTCCTCCATCTAATAAAACAAGGAAAAAAATATGAGACCCTCTTGCCCCTCTCCCATCCTAATGATTCTCTTGCTCCTGTCTTTCTCTGTTTAAGCATTATACAGTATATTCAGGTTTAGTCAACAGGTTGAAATGTCCCTCTAATCGCCTGCTCCCTGAACATAATACCCACACTCAGGCGTTCCCATAAGGACCATGTCAGCTGCCTGCCACTTGCACACTAACAATGTAGAATATCTTAATAAGCTCCCTACACAGTCAGCTGCCTTTTAGTAAAGCTGACAGGCCTGGGACCATGGCTCTCCCAGTGGAGTGCCATAAGATGCATGTGCACACACACACCTGAGATGTATGAGCAGTCCTTGCTGCTTTGAGTGACCCACCACATTGACAGGTGTGTTGGTTAATGTCATTAAGCTATCATTCTGTCCACCTACCATGCTGAAACACTCGGCCTCTGGGCTGACTTCTTCATGAGCCGGTCATTCAGCAGCCCACATGGAGCAGGTGACATTTCCATTGTACTGCAATGTTCACAGCATTCACATTTACATTCACGGCATTTGGCCGAATCCCTTATTCAGAGCGATGTACAAAAGTGCTTTTAAGTCTGTATCGATGAATACATTAACATTGGGTCACTAGGTTACAGACTTAGGATACCATTAACCTAAAACTGTTTTTTTTGTTTTTTGAACATACACATAACAATTAGGGGAAAAGTGCTAGTTCAAGTGTTTCAAGAAAAGGTAGGTCTTCACCTGTTGTTTGAAGTGACTCAGCTATTCAGACATCTAGGGGAAGTTCATTCCACCACCTCGGTGCCAGAACAGAAAAGAGTCATGCTGTATACCTACCTCTTACCCTGAGAGATGGTGGGACCAGTCGAGCAGTGATGGTAGATCTGAGGGAGCGAGGTTCAGTGGGAGGAGTGAAAGCATTTATTTCCTAATAGGCTAGTACACTGTTCAGTGCATACCACACTGACAAAAAGAAAGAACAACTAAACAGATTACAGTTGCACTGTATGGACCATCACACCCATATATGTTTCTTTCTCAAGCCAGTCAAAGAAAGTTGAAAACAAAGTTGGAAACTGTACATCTGTCTCTGTATGCTGTAGCATTACAATTTCCCTTCATTGGAAATAAGCAGCCCAAAACAATGATTTTAAAGAACACTGGTGTTAGTGAAGAAGAACTCAAGTGACACCAAAGAACTCCAGCTACCCCAGTGAACACCCTTAGGTTAAACTGGAATGCCAACTGCACCCCAGGGTCCAAGGATTGATCCTAAGCTTGGGTTAGTATGCAAAGTTTTACATGTTCTCTCCTGAATTTCAGTCTGTTTTCTCTGATTTCTTCCCATTTCCTAAATATCTGTCAGTAGGTAGAATGTCTATGCTAAATCACCCTTGGATTTGAATATACTGTATGTGTAGTGGTGCTTTTCAATGATCTGGCCTCCCATCCAGGGTGTATTCCTGCCTCACCCAGTGATCCAGTGATGAGCTCTGTATATAACATTACCCTGAACAGAATAAATGAAGAGGAATAAATAAATACATTTCATAAAATGTACTTTAGTCTACAACTATGTGTTTTTCATTAGTAATATAAAATGTACATATATTTCCATTACAGGTATTTAGCAGACGCCCTTATCCAGAGTGACTTACAATTTGACTTACAAATAACTGAGCAACTGAGGGTTAAGGGCCTTGCTCAGGGGCCCAGCAGTGGCAGCTTGGTGGACCTGGGATTTGAACTCATGACCACTAGACTACCACATCCCACGTTATATAATATATAATTATTTATACAAAATCAGTCCATCAATTTTCTATAGTGGTTATCCTACTCAGGGTCATAGGGAGCCTGGAATATATCCTAGAGCACTCCTAGGGGTGCAAGGCAGGGGACACCATGGACAGTGTGCCAAACTATTACAGGGCACAATCATATGCACACACCCTATAGACAATTTAGACATGCCACTCAACCTACTAAGCATGACTTTGGAATGGAGGAGGAAACTGGAGTACCTGGAAGAAACCTCAGAAGCAGGGGAATATGCAAACTTCATGCACCCAGCCCCATATAATACAGTATAATATAATAACTGTTATTCATTCTTTTAATGAAAGAATGAATTACATTTTTTTTTTTCTTTTCATTTTTAATTTTTAAATTCTCATTTTTAAAAAAATTGTAATTTTGGTTATTCTTTCCTCAGTTAGTCTAACTGCACCTGAATTCTAATTCTTCTTCTTCTTCTTCTTATTATTATTATTATATTTCATTAGCGTGTAATTTCAATTTTACTCTTTGCTACTACACTGTATATAAAAGCTTTATATATGTGTGCAGAACTGCAGCAGAGGCTACACTATTCTAATGGAACATGCCATAAGCTGTAACATGTCTGACACATTTGCTACATTAATTAGATTATCGTGTCTTCCCATAGTGACAGTGATATTCATTATAAATTCATAATGAGAAGAAACAAAGGGCTCCTGGCTCTATGACAGACAGGTAAAGGCACCTCTAGCCCTCCTGTGCTCACTATGGACTAGAAGGGCAGGGGCGAGCGCACCAAATTGGAAATGGGAGGACTCTCTACTGAAGCTGTCTTATTAATCCTCTCAGGGACTGTGGACTTGCTCATAAAAAGAATGTGTGTGTGTGTGTGTGGGTGTGTGGGTGTGTGGGTGTGTGTGTGTATGTGTGTGGGTGTGTATGTGTGTGTGTATGTGTGTGTATGTGTGTATGTGTGTGTGTGTATACCGCTTACATTACCCCTCCCGTTCCTTTCACACACTGTAGTAATGAAGCTGTCATGGCTGCCATAGTGTGGATGTGGCTGATATTCAAATGGGAAAGCCATCACCTGCTCATGACAGAACAGTCCAATTAGAGGCAGAGGGCAGAGACCAGGGCCAAGCAAAGGTACGCCTCCTGTACCTCCACCAAGAGGAGCAAACACAGTGTAGTTTTTCAGTGTTCACTGTGGACTTACACGATGATCCATGGCCAGCTGTAACAATATGTATTGCGCTCCTGTGCTATGTAGAATGTATGGATACTACTAGCTGCTGCCAACTAAGGATTTTTACCTTAGATCTGAGGTACATATCTAGGATGCATGCACATGGACAAATTATTATGCTAGATAGAATGCTATTTTAATGCATTGAAAATCTACTTCACCAGGAACATGGTTAAATGCTGATGTTACAAAACCTTAATAGTTCAGGAAAATACATTCTAGATGACAATTCGTTAAAACCTAGCCTCACAATAGGAATAGCTGGGTCAAAGGAATGTTCTGTGAATCTAAACTAAGTATCTCTTTTCACAGAATAGTAAAGACCTACTGACTCTGTAAATGTTTGCTTTGTTTGTCTTTAGACAGTTAGTCTGAGCTGTCTAAAAAGAGCTAAAGGGCAATGGTGACCTCAGCTGTTAATGCCAATCAGCCGCCATGACAATGCTAAAAACGTCTACACACCGAGGACAGAATCCTTGCAAATACCAGAGACCCAGATATTACTGAATAACTGCTCCATATGTGACTCATTTTAGAAAGAAAACTTTGCAGAAGTATTTTGAGATATGTATGGAAGATATATATTAGTGCTGATTGAGCAGAATATTTCTCGAGCAGAAGCTGCAGAAGGAGATTTGGGAAAGGAACGGCTCCGCAGGGGGACTCAACCATCTGCTGCAGGGCACATCATTGCCTCAATCCATTCCAATCACAAATCAGGACACTCATGCATACACATGCGCACACACCTTGAATTTGACCTTTACTTTGTCATAAGCTATAAAGAGAGCATGAAATGAGATGCAAATCAGTATCTATGCATCTCTCCTTGTTGTCAAAGTCTGTGAATGACAAATGTCCAGATACCTTTTCGCAAATAAGAATCTGTTCTCGTTAAATCACTACCCTTTAAGTAACCTACCATATCGAAAATTAATCTACCAAGGTCAGGTGCTTGATGTTTAAGAACACCTTTTGAAATTACCTTTTGCAAATAAATGTCAAATGTACTTAAACAGCATTGGAAAATGAAGATTTTTAAGTGTGTTGGAGGAACTGTCTGGAAATTTAAGAATGCACACAGATACATAGTGAAGCTTGGATCCACAAGCAAAATCATGCAATAACTCATTTGTATTTCATAAGAAGTTAGGAAGAGGGTTGGTTTTATGTGCCCTGTCTCTACATCGAGCTCAATCTGAGAAGCAGCTCTCTCTGTCACTGCTACCTGATCCAGACATTTTCCTGCTGTCAATCACACGTCAAGTGGGAAATGAAGCTGGATGTAGCTTGTCCCTCATTCATCAAGCCTGGCAGGCTACCTTTTCAAGGCTACGCTTGGTTGGGTACCAGCAGCATGAAGCAGACAGTGATGGTACACACAAACTTCAGATAGCAAAATTATAGAGAAATTATAGCAGCTGATCACTGGTGCAGTGCCGTTTGACTAAGTGTTAAATGTCATCAGTGACCTGTATTTTCTAGTCTATGACCCTGGGGAGCATCTCATCCACACATATGAAGCATTTCCCTAAAATGCCTTCCTCATTAAATATTAAGTATATGTGATACATTGTTATGATCTCTAAAGTACAAAGATATATTTGTGAATAAATTGTTTGTTACAACTGGTGGAAACAAAGAAAAGTCCCAGCATTACCTAAACACATAAATAATGTTCTTTGTACATAATAAGGATTAATCTGATGTGCAGTCAGCCTCTCTGGGTTACGTCCTTAACAGCACTGTATGAGAGAGACATCTCCACTGACATCCAACCTGCAACTATGAACCTATACACATTTTAAAAGGTCTGCATTCAGCAGGCTTCTGCAATAACACCAAGAAAAAGCTCTTTAAAAAAACCCATCTAACAAAAAGGCTTAGTTATACCCCATGCCTGAATCGGTGGGTGTCTGTGATTGCCTCTGACACCTTTTAAATGGGTTTGTGTGCTGGCCTTTAAGAAGCATGGTTTCCTGAGGTCCTCACAGTGGGGCAAATAATAGCACTAAGCTAATATCTTGTTAGAGAGGGGAAATACGGAAAGGGAGCTGGAGGGAATGAAGGTTGGTGTTCGCTGGGCAAGCCGTGTCTATGTGTGTGTGTTGGGAGGGGGTGTTCAGAAGAGGACTCGATCTCTCGAGGGCCCCTTGTATCCCTGCCAGGTCATATAAATCAGCATGCAGCTTGCGGCTGCAACGAGCTAGAAAATAAAAAAAGCATAAAAGTGTCTGAGTGAAATAGAGGGAGGGAGAATTCTTTTATGATGAAACTAAATTCTCCTTACTCGGCAATAGATCCACTGCCCAGGTCTGATTGTTTATTCCAGACGCCATTCATCATCGCACTAGCACAAATGACTCAAATTACCACACCTGCTACTCATATAATGCTCTTACTATGAGTACTTCATACTCACGTAATTTAGGAAGGAATTCCTGAAGGACAACCTAATGTTACATTGCACATATGGGCAGAAGTGTATTAATGCATTTTAGTGACCAGTTTTGCATGTGACATAGCAGTCAAGTTGTGCGATTTTATGAGGAATTATCAGACAATTAAAATGTAAAGGGCATCATCGGTACTAAATATAGCAATGGTGTTGGTTTTAGGCCATGAAGATGATGCTCATCTATTTACTTGAATCTGATAACCACATGCACAGTTGCCAAAATGCCACTTAGGATGTGGCCTGGCTGTTAGCAATATCATCAAAGTACATTGGAGACCTAATATCAAGTAGCTGTCTGTCACTGAAATTTATGCACATGTACCACAGCTCTTCTTACCTGGCTAGGTTTTGACTTAGCACTGTCCCAAACAAGCACCATTTACTAACCTTACAAATATTTCTTGGATTTGGATGCTAAGTTATCTTTGGTGAACTTGGCATCTACCAGGAGAATCATGCCCTTGCATTGGACGAAGCACAAGCCTCATGATCGATGATGCTGCCAAGCTTAGCACTTCCACCCTGGATATGTTTCCTCCACTTTTCTCCATGGTGCTGCAGTATGTGTACTCTGGTGATGTTACACTGAAAAGGTGTAGCACTGAGCTGACTTAGGGTTAGTTTTAGTTTGAACACCCAGAGGCATCTTTGAGAGTGACAGTATGTATGTTTATGTGAGTTTAACATCCGACAGCTAAAACAGTTTGGCAGCTCATGTGATATCTCAGATAACTGTAGAATTATCTGTCATTCCAGGCTGCTCCTTGCACTGACAAGCTCACCCCATGGGCATGCAAACCCATCCATCAATTTACTAACAAGCACTAGGTCTCGCAACTGGACAGCTGGAGTACAATCATATTCGTGGACAACATAAGAGTAAACAGGACCATAGCCCAGTAAATAATCACACCATGATGAGGCAGCCAAGGGCATGGGCGAGATGTTTATAGCAGGTGGACAAACACCTGTCATACTTATAGTGCTGATTTATTCTGGGAGAAACTTCAGCACATATGTCTCTTCTAGCTGCCAAGATGATCTCTCTCTCTCTGCCAGTGCTCCTCTTTTTGGGATGTCAGACTGTAGGTACAACCAGACTATTATGCAATTTTTGAGGATCTGCAGTATATAAGACACAAAACTTGTTTCATTTAGAACAGACGGTTTAGCATATATCCTATTACATTAAAACTACAGGAATTAAGAGTTTGAAATTTTGCTACCTCTATTGAAGCCCATTTTCAGAAGAACATACCGTGCACCCATGATGTAGGTTGGTTAAGATTGCTTAGTATTACAAAAGTTTTAAAAATGAAAATAAAGTAACATTATTGTTCACATCACTGTGACTGTTCTGGTAACACATAAAAGAGAAAAAAAATCTCTAATCAAGACACTTATCTTTTAATCACTGCTGACCAGTTAGCACTTATCTGCATGATCCCGTAGCAATGCCTGTTCATTACAAATGCAGTGATGTAACTGTGCTCATTACAAACAAAAAAAATAATAAAAATAACACAAAGCCTGTAGAACTGACCCTCTTGTTATACAGTATAACTAGCTAAAATATAAGTTCTGGAAAGGAGAAAGTGTTGCCCTACTGTAATCTCACACTCCTGAGTGGACTACAGGGTGAATGTATGGATCTTTTCCCTGAGCATCTCTACATCTGAGACTGAAATGTACTGTTATAAGAGTATAAACTGTTAAGTCTATAAGTCCATTGACCATGATCTATCATTCATTTGTTTCACACAAAACAAGACAAAAAAATCATCAAGCCTTTCTTGTTCAACAAGAAACAAACTGAAACTAAAAAGAGTCCCTTTTCCCCCTTTTTTATCTTGCAAAATCATTTCTCAAAAAATCCATCACATGACAAAGCACTGACTAAATTAGGGTGATTCCAAGCAATTCAGGCTCAGATTATGCAATATTTTCTCCCCTGACTGAGTATGTATGCTTATTTCTTTTTCAACAAAAACCTTTGTGCATTGTAGATTTAAGAATGAAGACATAAAAAATTCTCATTATAAAATAATTTATATAATATTCATATTTATCCAAATATCCCAAATCACTTTTCTAACCTTCTATCAGCCAACTGTTCTTTCTACATCTTTTCCTTCAGTGTGTCTCTCCAATTTCATGTGGTTTGACACTGCATGGTTGAATCGCTCACTCATTCTTTGGTAACGTTATGTTCTACATTGTGGTCCATGGGCTCCATTCAGGTCAATTCACACCGGACATATCTTTTTTTTTCACACATGGCAGTTAAGCTACATTCAAGTCTCTCAATCCATACCAGGTGTCAGAGGCACATAAAACGTGAGCCCTTGCAACACACCACATTTGTTGCTAACTCATTTTTTACTCATGTAAGTGAAGTGTTAACTCAGTAGAGATCTATTTAAATCACACTTTCTGTATGCTTTGAACTTATAATTACTTGTATTATTGTCTAGTCCTATGTAAAGGCAATGGTATCTGATTCTGTGTAAAGGCAATGGTAAAAAGCACCTAGTAGTGAACATAGGAACAAGATACTGCCAAGTATGTGAACCCACATTTAAACACTGTTTAAAATAGAAACGTGTCTTTAAAATGTCTTTGTTTCAAATGATTTGGAACAGGACCAGAATAAGCACTTGTAAGCCATGGTATTTGCTGTTAATTATGTCTGAATCACAAGGGCATTTCAATCTTGGAGTACTATCTCAAAAACCAAGGTGTCTCAGTAGAAAATGTGGTTGTTGCTAAGACCTGGTGGCCCACTGTTCCCAATGGCACTTAACAGGCAGCAATTAATAACAGCCAGGGATCAGTAGACATGGTGCTTTTAACAAATTGCTCATATATTCCTCTTAGCAATGCTGCCTAGACAAAAGAAGAGCTGATTTAAAATAAAGAAGCTGATTGCAAACAATGACTCATAATGGTTTGCTCTTCAAAAACTCAGAAGTATATTATTTCCTTAATATACTAGGATGAATGGAAGACAACATAAAAAAGAAACATCCAAAAGAACAACTTATGTAATAATTATGACCAAACATATTCAAAGATTATAGTTTAAAAGACACTCAGGCTAACAGAGGCCTATTTAATTGCTAAAACACTCAGCACCTAAAATACGAAGGTGAAGTTCACTGGTCATTATGAATCATCACGACTGCGGCCAGCAATCACGAGAAATGTAATGCATCAGCATCCTTGTCTGTATAGCTTCGGGTCCCACCAAAGTGCTTTATGTTGGTCATCAGCATGAGTTGCGTCTCCAGATGATGACCCCAATTAATATTTGCTTACATTTCAGCAGCTTCTGTGTCAGATTTAGTAGGAAAAAATGAAGATGTGGCCTAAATGTTTTGCTGACAGTAGGCCAATTAAAAAATATATGCATATATATTTCCCTGAGAAATGTTTAAGAATACAACATCAATACATAAGAGCGATTAAGGTGTGAAAAACAGTGAGTGAATAATTAACAGACAGAGATAAAAAAAAACAGTTGAGATAAAAATGATTTAGATGTGAACAACTTGCATGAGTAGGGAATGTAGTAGAGAAGATCTTTATCAAGGTTCTCCAGTTGTCAAGATTAATAGACCAAAATTTTATTGCCAGAGTCTTAAAGAGGAAGATTACAAATTTTCCATAACCATAGTCTTATCACCCACCAAGTTCTGTCCCATACATTTATTAACCCTGCTTACCCAATTAAGTTACTTAAAATCAATCACTGTAGAATACAGCATGCAAGTCAGAAAGCAGGATCAAGTGAACACCTTGTCTGGACTTGCAGTTCTTAGCTTCTTAGTTCTCAGTTTTTTCTGACCTTTCTTTCCTTCCTCAATAACTCTCTCTTCCTTTCTGTCTAATCAAACGTATCCTTTTATAGTTGCCCATTTTAATTAGAAATGTTTCAGTATCATTAATGGAATTTAGCACCCACAAGATTAATTGGTTTATGGCTTTTATCTATGAAACCTTATATTTTAGGATCAAATTGTAATAAAAGAGTCATAGATGGAGCTGTCTAGAGCTGGGCACAGGACATGGTGTGGATCCATTAACAACATCATTTATTAGCATCATAAAACTGACGAGCAATATTTTGCCAAACAGCCACTGGCACCACAGTGTAGTTCTCTCAGTACCAAGTAGAATTTGCAGTGGGGCAAAAGGATAAGTGGACCACACTGCCCTGTGTTTGCAAGTGTCATTTGCAACTCATGTACATGGTAGTAAACAGGTCACACAGGTTTTACACAAATTGTTTAAATAATTTTTAATGAAGTCAGACAAAAATAAATAGATCAATTAATCTGGACGAAGAACATTTTTGTTCTGATTTATTTGAAATGATCTAAGCATTTAAACATGAGCTACACCTTTTAAGCAGTGATTTGCACTTTAGAAACTTTACCTGAAGCTCAAATCATGATGACAGGCAAGATTATTAATAGGAATTCATAAGCTTCATCACTTAATCAATTACAATTTAATTTATATATTTCCAAATTTGTAAAGCATAAATTTAAATCCTAAAAATTCCACAATTAGAGCAAAATCAAAGCTGCTCAGAAGGCTCCATCAACTTCTTGCAACACATCTATTCTGCACGCACACTAAGCTCCCTCTGCCATAATGGACTCGTCCCTGCAGCACACACGCCCTGCTTTTAATGTAATATCGCCTATGACTAATTATGGTAATTCATTACACCTCCAATTAGACTGTGGGATTTATGGCGATCTGGTACTATAAAGACCAGGATTTATGGGGGCTTTGAATGTCACCCAGAGGACAGCGGGCCGGCTCCTCATCATTCAGCCCCCAGCCTGAAGCACTGTATATCATCAAAAGACACAAAAACGCCCCATCCTGCTCTACTCAATGCCAAACGTACCCATCCCTACCATTGTAGCCAGAATTCTAGGCCTACTCAATAAGTGCAAGTACCCATAGATCAAATTAGTACGTCTACAGTAGGATTTAATCCTAAACCCACTACTGTTATTATTTCATCATTTATCTGAAGCTAATATGACAGTTTAATCCACTTGACACTTAATATTAAAAAAATATTTACAGCCAAGACAAATGAGTTTTAGTACTAGCATTGTTTTCATGCCTTTGAACAAAAATTCCTTTCTTGCACAAGTCTGGAATACTTCCAAAATACCAGAGCAAACAGAGGGGAAAAAATATTTGTGAGTAAATAACAATCTACTCTACTTGTCAGGAGATAATATTAAAGGATTAAATAGTAAAAAGCTATCCTGTTTATCCAGCTAACCTGATTATTTAATTCTAAGTATTAAACATGTTATATAAATTACAAACCTTTATGAGAACTTTTTTGGATCATTTCTGTTGATGGATTTCTATATGGATTTCATTTCTATGAAACACATTCATTAATTTCTGCCATTACTTCTGTATTGTTCAATAACTTTCTCATCAGCCTTTGAAACTCAGCTGTCTGACACTGGCTAGAAACCTCTTTACCTTCATATTCCACAAACTTCAAATTTAAATGCTAAAGAAACAGATTTTTTCTGGATTTTTTTTCTTCTGCTGGGACTGCAGTGAATGCTGACTATGCTGTCTTGTAAAAAAAAATTAGCTTGCATATATTCTATTTATTTAACACTATTAAATCTTAACATTAGGTTTCTTATTTATATTTTCTAGTTGAAAGAAAAAAACAACAAAAAATCAGAATACTCACCCTGAACTATAAAATAATTATAGGTGGTGGTGCTTGGATCCTATTGAATTCAGGCAAGAAATATAGAACTACTTTTACAATATAAATACATAATCTTTTATGCTTCTGTTAATCCTTAGTTATGTGATTTCATTTCAATCATATACTTGTACCAGTTTACACAACGTGGAGAAAACGCTTTCTTTCGATCTTTTTGGTATTGTTTAATAGAAAAGCCAACAGCAGTCAGGCGACGACAGGTCCTCTCAAAACTCAGCCAACTCACTCAGGCAGGCAGCAGGTGTATAAATGATGGTGGAGTCATGGGCAGAGCAAGACCTAAGTGCCCTGGCAGGGTCTACTCGTCCTCCACCCAGAATCCAGCTCTGTGTAACAGAGACCCTGCAAGGCTGATTGTTTCCCAGGCAGGACTGGTGCTGACTGAAGCTGAGGAGTGTGCTTACTTGTATGCTTCAGCTCCAGCATTTCAATCAGGCACACAGCAGGGCAGCCCATCTGCTGCCTCAACCCTCCCAGGTCCTATAAAACAGGACCACAGCAACCAGTACAGAAAACAGAGAGAAAACTCAAGCTCTGTCAGCAACTCAAAGACAATGAAGAATACAAGTGATTGTTCTAAACATCTTTAAAGTATGAGGCTCTGAATGACGTTAAACAGGGTTTGTGTTGAATCAGACAAACCCTTTAATTTGGTTCCTCTGTAAGACCTTCTACACAACAGCATTGTTCTCTTCTTTGTTTTAGTCTCTAAAGTAGAGCCGCAGAGCCTGTGGGGGGGACAGATGATTCCTCCCCCCACCTCTTTCTGTCTCCAGGAACTGGAGAGAAATGTAGAATGAATACTAATGAACCCCCACCTCCCACCACAGGTGCCTTACGTCCACTCTGTTTGCAGCTCCTCTCTCTTTCATTCTGTCTCGTTCTTTTGCTATCTCAGATATAAGCCTCTCACTGGTTCACAATTGTTCTCTTTTGTATGAGAACAATTTACTTTATTTTTTTTGCAGTACAGGCTTGTCTATGGCATGTAATCGCCAAAATGTCTGTGAAAAATAAAGACAAACTACTTTCATGATATTACAGTCTTTTGTGCTTAGTGGTGGGCCTGCAGTCATAAATCAACATTAATAATTCAGAGCTGAGCATGAAGGAAATTAAACAAAGCAAATAACTGGACATAGCTAAAACAATCAAAAATAGGCTGTAAAATCAGCAGCAAAGTGTACCAAAGAAAATAACAGCACTGTAAGAAAATACCGTTAATCAGTGCTGAGATAGCCGATACTCTGCCGGTGGAGGAGTTCACTAGCAGAATTATAATGACTACACTGCAAGATGGAAATCTACCAGAAAGCAGTGTTTGTGGGTAGATTAGAGGAAAACAGACTTTTAGCCTTTCGAAGGAATGGAAAGGTTTTGAGCTTTTTACTAAATTAGTAAATCATAGTGTATGTAATATGATTATCAATGATGTAACTGAAAAAGACAAAAGAACGCCATCTTCAGAAGTCTGGAAAGAAAATGCTTCCAGACCGGGTGGTGATACCCGCTGCCAAGTACAACCACAAGGTTCATTAAAGGAAAGGGGGAAATGTTTTATACAGAGTAAATGTCCTGATTTAAATTATGCATACATTTTTACATGCACAAAAAGAGGCCAGAAAGTCATAAACTGGCTTCAGCACAGCCCTGGCAAAGCAATAGAAAGGATAAAACTGGAACACTGGTGATGTGAATGATTCACAGGCTTTATGTAGTTAGTTCATGGAAGAACATCAGATGCATTCATCCCCATTTTTATGAATTTGTCCTAGGGAATCCACTTATTGATACCACACTCAACAAAGTGCCGCAAACACATGAAGTGATGTATTCTGAGGCAATAAAATAGAAATGCAGCTTAATTAAATACAAACACAAGTTGGATTTTCTCATTTTGGCCTAAATCTTTATTTTCTGTTCAGTTAGTTATGCAGAATGTATAGTAATAAATTGTTACTTGAATTCACAGAATTTCATTTAAAAGAATTATTTCAGCTTCAGAATTTATTTTGGTTGTTCTTTTTCTTTTTTCTTGTTTCAGTATTTAATATATGTTTCAGTAATTTGTTCTATATGCACAGATAACACACAAAAAAACATCCTTTTTTAAAAAAATTGAGATTATTAGGTACTCTAGAGCCTGTGCTAAGACAATGATGATTAAAAACATCTGGGATTTCACATTTCTCTTTTATATCCAAACAAACATGATTATAGTCGGAGGGGAACTAGTCCTATATAATGCTTTTCTCTTTTGCCTTATACGGACAGCTGCAAATATTTATATTGTCTTTTTTATATGGTTAATTGTATGGAAGAATTGCCAAATCCTGCTTGATGATTTTTAATAAAGTTTAAGAATCACACAGACAACATCTGAATGAAAAAGAGGGACCCATCAAATAAACTAAATCTGCACTTTACCACAACAATGCAGATTTACGGTTAGAAAATAAGATTCAAATGGATATTTCTACAGGGGGAATCTTGGTCATGGTGGGATTATCGCTATGTTGGTCTCAGAGAGCTGACACATTGTGTAATCAGCGAATTAAAAAATATCTGTATTATTTAATGTGTGCAGCCTGGCTGAATGAGTTAATATGCTAATATAAACAACTCAATCTGGAGCATTCTGAGTAGGTAATGGTCTGACTCATGTTTTTAATTAAGTTTTTCACTTCAGTGGCCAGACGTTCTGTGGAAGTCAGTGCAGTAGCGCACATGATCCATGAAGATCCAATCCAATATGCCAAACATGAGACAATCAATCCTGCAGCTAAATAACTGCTTTTTGATTTGTTTGTATGTTTGAGCATAAAAAGGTCAAATCCTTCCATTCTTGTGTTAGCACATAGCAAAACACTGCCGCAGAATGGTAAGATGGTTTTGATCAGATCTGATTTCATGCATAGAAAAAGACAACCTAAAGCACGAGTTATCAAATAACTAAGTCACTCCTGCCACCTGCTGGCTGCAACATGAATCCTTCACTGCACAGGCATCTGATCATATATATCTACATTAAATAAATATATAACCAAAAAATACTTACTAATAATTTCACAAGCTTTATTTTTTTATAGCTAACTGTTTTATAACATTTTTTTAAACTTAACAAGCATAGTTTTCCTGCATCATTCAAACACAATTCAAGATGCAAACATTATTCATTTGTCATTCTTTGTTATTTTTCACATTGAATAGAATCCATTTAATTAACTTAGAAAACAACAGTTTTAAGCAAACTTATTTTTTAAGCAAAACATATAAAACAATCCAGCATACTGGCAAGAAAAACACTGGAATTAACGCAAAATGCATTACCTCAACGAGGTAGGATTAAAGGAAGTTCAGATGACCCTAGAAGTATCACAAAGTGAGAGTTATACTTCAAACTAGTGTTCATAAAATATAAGTAATGATTTATATAATATTTTATTTAAATACTATTAAAATATAAGTAAATGATTTCAGTATTGAAGTACAAAGGTAAAAATGTTGTGACTAACATACTTACGTTGAGGCCTTCACAAAATGTAAAGCTCTGTCAAGTAGCTTTTAGGCACTATACCAATGACACCTTTCATCTCTCCAACCCACCAGCCAAAAGTATCATATTCCTGTGGGAGAGAACAAGAAAAAAAATCCAGTCATTTTACCTGACTGAAGTCGGTTCCACATCTTTATTAAAGCTTCAACCATCAGTGTTTTGACACAAGACAAGGGCAAACCTTATAGCTGTCAGAAGGTAAGCAGAGGGTAAGCAGCTGTCAATTTTCAGAGTTCACAGCTTTGTTCACCTCAGATTCCTATGCCCTAATGCCCCATCCCTTAAAGCAACTTAAACACAGAATTCATATAACAGTGTATATGTATGCATGTATGAATATTTCAGAATTTGAGGAGAAAAGCAAATTTCTAATACACAGATTGTGGACTGACATCATCAGCCCCATTTTCTGACAGATGCATTGCTGCCTGACGAAGAACAGTGAGGAAGAAAGAATAGAAACATCCTGTGCCAAAAAAGAATTTGAATAGCAGAAGATGATGTGGAGGATCTAAGGAAAGAGGAATGAAAGACCAGATCTGCCTTACTGCTGATGTAGTGTGACCTTTGTGTGAAAGCTTGGACATGAATCTTTGTAGTTGCTGCTCAGTATCAATTGCATTACATTTAGACTGTCACAGACTTTGAAAACAGTACAGTCAACGCATAGAGAAGGTTCTATTATATTTAAATAGTCAGGAGATAAAGAGTGAACTAGAGTCTAATCGGTTTGTGACAGAGCATAAATTCACACATCCTAAACACACAACACAACACTGAGAAAAGATTGCAATCAAAACAACTTAAGTCATAGGCATTGGTACAACTTCAAGAATCAGAGGTCTGTCCACAAGGGGGATTAGAGGGTTTTTGGGGTTTTCCAATATAGACAACAAACAGGCTCAAAGTTGAGGAGCTCAGAGTTCTTGATGTGCAAAGATAACCACTTAAAAGCAATAACAAATGAAATGTCTCACAGAAAGAATGTGATTATTATCAATTATATTCAGATGAACTTTGCTTAGAATCACTTGAAAATAACTGATCACAGAGAACAGTGGAAAATAACACAATGGGTGATTGGGATTGCCAATATGCCAAATGTTTTTTCCAAAATGTTCAGATCCTAAATGTCGATTGGGTAAAACAACACAAAAAATAAAATGTTTTTATCTACAGGACTTGCAAACTTCCATTTCATATTTATTACTAATAATGGGTTAATCCTGAACATTTGTATATATTTAAAGCTCAAAAGTGCCTTCTACCCTTCTTTCAGTAACAGTTCCAGTAACAAAACAACCATTGCTAGGTTTAAGATGAAAAAACAGCCTTACGATAGCTAAACGTTGTCTGGCCTCAAACATCTCGATCTAGACTATTCCATCCTATAGCAGCCGATTCTTCAATGTGTAGAGTGACTTTTATAGCCTCTCTTCTTTCTGACACACCAGGCTTTGATCTCCACAGAGTAGACCAGATACCCTCCATCCATCCTTCCTCCTTCACTAGCTCATTGCAGGAGACAACGTCTCTCCACGTGGAATGAAACAAGAGATGTGGTTTACATCATAGCAGCACAGAAGTTAAATATGAACTTTTTGCGGTCCTCCACTTGACCCACAGGAACTTAAGTGATTCCGGGTGCGCACTGGGGCAGATGTAAAATGTCTGCTTCTAGATAGCCAAGCTCTTAGTGCATATGAGCACATATCGACCTATAAAACCCCAGGCAACTTAATGCTGCTGCTGACAGCTCCCACAGATATAAACTGTAATGGAGAAACAGACAGTGGCCCACAACAGTCTAGACCTGTGTTCTCCTTTCTTTATGAGCATAAAACATTGATGTGTAAATAGCAGCAAAGAACATGAAAGAAGCAATAACTAACAAGTTTGTCTTTTTTAAATTATATATTTGCGAGCGTGTCCTGAATTTTTTTTAGTTTATTAACTGTGTACCTCAAGGGCATGAAGCAAACTTTATACAGACTGCCGTATACATAACAGCACAACAGTTGGTCAGGTTGTGTGTGTTGGCTAAGGAAGTAAATGTGCACCATGTGTAATGTAGCCCAACCCACTGATCGAGGCTCACACGGTGTTTGTGTGTGCAGGAGGGCAGCACTCACAGATTAGCAGGCATGTGTGACATGTAAAACAGCAAAAGGAAAAGACCTCACACTCAGCCAAAACAACTTCAGACAAATGCACACAGATGCCACTACATACACAAACACACACACACACACACACACACACACACACACACTTAAAGATTCTTGCTAAAGAACATTTGTTTTATTTCATTAGGGACTAACTCTATTGAGACTATGCTCATTGCACTTGCATGGAGTGGCTCCATTGTTTTACAGCTCATGGAACATGTATGAGCCTAGACCACATGATTTGCTTAATGCATATGAGTCTTTTGCTAATGTCAAACTGCATAGTATCAAGTGATTTAAGCATGGATGGAATCTCATTAGCTAATGCATGGTATGTGCATGCATACGTAAGTATATAAGTAGAATAGAATAATTAATATATATATACACACACACACACAAAGGAGATATATATAGGAGATAACAGTTTAGCTGAATAAAATTAATATTAATAAATCCTAGTGCAAAATTTAGACCCAAGTTTTTAAATGTAAATTATGTTCATTAATGTATATTTCGGTTTCATTCAAATCACAAAAGAGATGGCCTTAATGTTAAAATGTTAAAAATTACAGAGACTGACATACTGTGCAGCAAACTTACTTTAGGCTAGCTTTGAAAAGAGGGGTGTGTGTGAGAGAGTGAGTGTATGATTTAGGGCCCTGACACCTCCCCCTGGTCTGATGGTCAATACCCTTTAAGACTGGCTTTGGGTCTGCATGGGCAATAGTGAGGAAGGGGGCAGGGGAAGTCCTGCAGCTGCTGCATGGCCAAGGGGAAGGAGCCTGGACACTAATAGCCCCACTAGTCTGCTCTCCAGACTGCACTGAATTGGCCATAAGCCGCAGCTGGACACTAAAACCCAACCAGCTTTATGGTCACTGCGGCTGGAGAAGAGGGGGAAGGGTCTTCAGCACAATGAGCCAAAGCAACAAGCACAGACACTAAAATAAAAACAGTACCAACAAACCACAGCATCAGCCAGCAAATAATAACATTTACATTATTATAAAACCGTGTGTTTAGAGAAATACATATGTCTTCAGGCCTTTATTATAAATATTCAATGTACATTAATATTACAATGATCTATTATGTTATTAATACAAAAATTATTCAAGTTATGTGAATCTTAATAGTCTTTTATATTTCTTGTGTAAGAAAAAAATGTATTGTGTTTAAAATTACTGAAATTAATGTAATACTGAACTTTCTCACTTTGGTGAAATAGCTTGTTACTATTTACAGCCACGAGGTGGCACACTTGCACTAAAAAATGGACAATGAAGTACATGATGCAGCTCAAGTTTCTAGAATTGAGATACTTTCCTTAATGGTGCTTTATCTTTTGGGGTGATAGGTTATGGATGTTGCGTGATGTATGCCATCTTTCTTGCATTTGATGATGTAATTTTAAGAAACATTCAACAGTTCACCTTAAGTTAAAGACAGTAAATTCAGGGTTGTTGTGATTGCAGAGTCTACTGTATCCTTATAACAATTCAATTCAAATCAATTTATTTGTATAGATATTTGTCTCAAAACAGCTTTACAGCAAGCCAGAGGTGACGGTGGCAAGGAAAACACCATGAGATGATATGAGGAAGAAACCTTGAGAGGAACCAGACACAGAAGGGAAGCCATTCTCATTTGGGTGACACTAGACAATAAATAATGTAAATGTAAATAATGTCCTTTTTACACCAGTTTATATTTGTGCAACTGAGAGCTCCTGAGGAACTAATGGGTCAGCGCAAAGTCTGAGTTCACCACAGACCCAACACTAATTCCTTCCTGCCAAAGTCTTCAAATAATTGCTGATAAAGACCAGACCATACAGCTGACTGACGCAATGGTAACACTTGGAGCAAGATGGAAGAATTCACCCTTAATGGGACAGCAGTCCATCGCAAGGCACTATAAGTTCACACAGACAGACAAACACACACATGTAGAGGCAATTTAGTGTAGCTAATGAACAGTGGAAGGAACCCGGAGGACCATAATGCAAATTTAGAGAGAACATATCAGTCCACATGTTAAATATTCTCACAGGAATTAGAAAAACCAAAAGACCAGCATATTGAAGTCTAATGAAAGAATTTTTTTTTAAATGTAGAAATGTCAGCCCAAGCTTTTGAAGCTAGACTAGCATGCTTCCAGAAACAGAAAAATTCACCCTTGTCTTAAATTAACTTGATGGTTTATCTAGCTAATACTCTGAGCTAGGTGCAAACTTCAACGCTTGGCTCGTCACAGCTGGCCTGCACATCCCAGTTGACAGGTACAGGAACTTATTCTCCTGCACACCTGGTGCAAATCTAGAGTTGGATTCAGAGCTTCCACAGAACACAAACTAGCATTAAAGGAATACACAGTTACAAGGAGTGACAGAGCCATGCTGACGGTAAGCGGATGGCAGACCTAACCAAACATGGCATCAAGCCTCCCAGAAGGACTCTGTTGAAATACACACACACACAGTCTTGTGGATAAGGAAGAAGTGGAGGCGGCAGAATGTTACATGCTGCCAGGTCACACGACGCTTCAGGCCAAAATCACTAAAACAGTTTCCTGAGTGACAAGACCAATCCCATCACTGCACTCCAAGAGAAGGTTCATCTCAGTTTAACATTCAGTGTACAGTACTGGCACTGGCAGAAAGCACTGTTGACCTGTTAACAGTCACTATCATCACACCATCAATTGCAACAGTACTACTTACTAAAAAATGTATTTGCAAATTTATTAGCAACTTGTACATTACACCACTAGCTTGTGAAGTATCATTTGATGATCTGATCTGGAAATGTAATGTGTAAAGAACTTTCCAGCTGTTCTCATACCTTGCTGAGGATGTAGATGGCATCCCCTCTCTTGAAAGACAGTTCATCAGGTTGGTCTCCACTGCAGTCCCACAAACCCTGGAAGTAGTTCTGGTAGTCTGTGCTCTTATTTACTGCTGTGTGGAAAAAGAACATAACACAATAAATACTGTATGACTTCTAATGGCAAAAATCTCTTTTTTAATATAATCTAGTGTCACTTCTGTCACAATCACTGAATTATTTTTAAAAAATATACATGGTTTATAAATTCATATTCATCTCTGGTTACAACATATCAGTTCAGTAAGAATATGTCCAACTGGATTGCCATTTCATTTTTCCAGCGTATTAAGAGACCAGCAGTGGGCAGCAGAGAGCAACGACTGTCTAAAGATCCAAAGCAGGTCTTTTAAATCTTGGGGACTTGCTACACAGCACAGCCAGAAGTTTTCCCTACTGCTGACACAACTGATTTAACTCATGTAGGACCTAATAATTAGCTGATTTGTCTGCACTGACAAAAACTGTGACAGGCAAAGGATTCGCCGGTATGGAATATTTGGTCCAAAATATTTTCCAGATGTCATCTACTAAAACATTTATTGGGGAATTTGAGAATGACCTGAAATGTTAGTAATTTTCACACAAGTATCAAAACTACAACAATTATATAATAATAGACATCACAGCTCACCCAGCAACAAGAGTGAACCACCCTTTCATATTGTGTAAAGAAGCCCATTACCTTCACATCAACATATGATATCATGATATCATCATATTCAAATTATTTATTGATTTCCAAATTCATCCCCAAGTTTTAGAGTGTGTATAATGCTGCCACTTTCTGGGCCACATCAAACTGAATGTGAATTCAGTTATCCTAACATAAAAGGCTTACGGTTATAGCTTTTCTTTTATCCACTCCATGCTTGTCTGTACTGCTAGCCCCTTTTCCTAAGCATCTGTCATGAAATCCTGCCTGAGCCATGGCTCTTGTCAGCAGGACTTCCTGTGCTGTGAGCTGAGAGCAGAGGGCCGGGGAGGGCTACAGCGCCGCTGGCAGCCTCTCCACTTCACTTCCTGCCAGTGCCTACCAAATCCTGCCCAGTGGCCAGAACTCACCAGGACACACACTGCACTCATGCAGGGACACAAAACCCTTCATAAAACATACAAAACAGCAAAACAGAGTGCTCCCAATTTGAAATTGAAACAGCTTTTCGGTTTATTTATATGATTTTACCGTTAGACAAATCTAGAATAATGCTCACGCTCTAAAAATGAGCAATGCAAAAAGTGACATTTTGAGATTTAAGCACACAGGTATGCTACACGGGATTATTTTAACTTGTTTTTACACTTTGCATTTCTTGTACTGTCTAACAACACAACCGTCACTTGTACAAGGTCTCTGTACTGACTATTTCAAAGTCTTTTGTAATTCCTAGGTTGTGCATGTGGAATTTCCTCATTTACTTTAGACTACAGATGTGGCTCAACAGGGCTTAAATACAGAGAAAACCATTGTACAAAATATTCACCTTTCCCTTGCAACTATATTTCAGTTTATTTAGATGTTATTATGTTATTGTATATTTGGGCTTATCTTCTTAAAAGATCCTTTTTTAGCAAAGTTTAGTTTTGTTTTAGCCTAAAACTTCACTGCCTCTCTCAGGAGTTTATTTCTGTGAGAAACTGCATTTGTTCTTTTGAAAATGATTTTGTTTTATTGAAAAAACATTACTATTATTTCAATAAAATAAAGTTGAAACGATAATTTAAGCAGTTCTGTTTAATGTTCATAATAAATTTGAGTTCATAAAGTTTCATAAAAGCTGCCAATAATTCTAGAGTTATGCATCATAAAGAGCCTGACTGGCATTAATATGACTCGCACATTTGAGAACTAGTACGTGTAACCCTTGTGTTTAGCTGAGAACTTTTGAATTCTTCTAAAAACTACTGTATCTTGTAATTGTTTCTGCTTTCGTGGTGAAAATGTGATACATTTAGTTCCTTTAACAACTATATTGTTGCACAGTACTTTTGCCTCACTTGTAAATAACTTTGGATAAGTGTGTCTGCCAAATGAGTACATGATTTTGCAAATATACAATCAAATAAAGTATACCAGTATGTAAATGTAAAGGGGGAAGGGAGAGAGAGAGAGAGAGAGAGAGAGAGAGAGAGAGAGAGAGAGAGAGAGAGAGAGAGAGAGAGAGTTATTACAATCCAATGTTGTTGAACCTAAGACAAATTTTTCTTTTCTTTTCTTATCAGATTCTTGTAGTCCTTCATGAATCTTTATTCTGATATTTTTTTATATTTCCCTTAAAGAATTCCCTTAACAAACTCCAACACTCATTCTTTGCTTCTGTCTCACGTGTGCAGAACCAGCACTGATCCATCTACCCTTCCCACTAACTCTCTATAACTTTTAATGAATCAATGTATTAAAATCCACAGGATCACAGGAGAGAAGGCAAGGGCCAGAGCTCTTCTGCTGGTCAGCACAGAGTCAGCAGAGCAGTGAAAATTTACAGGGCTGAAAGAGTATGGAGAGGCCTGGTGGCCTCAGTGCAATTACCTGTCACTGGAGGTGCTATGGGGGGTTTGCTGACTGGCTCTGGTGCTGGTTTATTAGTGTGAGGCACCTCCTCCTCTGAGACAGAAAAGGGATATAAGGAAACACAAGTTAAATGAAAGAAATTAATTAATTGAAGAGGTTAAGATATTTCCCCCTGAAGATTTTCTAGTGGCATTAGAAATATGCTAAAGGGATCTATAATGGCTATTTGTATCCTGCATTCTAAATCTCAAAAAGTATTTCTTAAATTTCATCATAGGTTCATAGTCTTGAAATGTTATATATGATAGTTAGGATTAATACTAAAACCTAACTCTAGCATTAAACTAAAGGTTTTTATTAGTTTATATAAGATGGCAAACCAGGAAGCTCCTCATAGATATCGTCATCAATGGGTGCAGGCACGGAAGCTGTATTTAAATTCATATTCAGAGGTAAGCAGTCATCATATGTGTCCTGTTCCTCCTCCAAAGGAATGATGCCTTCCATGTCTATGTATGAGTACAGACGTGTTAGTTCACAAAACACTGTGAAAGCAAACACCAAATATTATGGAAAGAAAAACTAGCCTACCTTTGATCACAAAGCTAATCTGCTCTACCCATTCCTCTGCCTCTTTCTGTGTGGAGGCACAGAACTAGGAAAAGAAAAAGGGGGGCAGAATTTAGCTGTAATCAGAGCACCAAATACAGGTAAGTGGACATTTTATTGTTTACAGAAGTACATGATGATGACATGTACCTGGTACACACGTTTGTCAGGAGCAGATATTTCAAAGCAGCAGTCTTTCTTGGAATCTTTGCGCAATGTGTTGTTCATTTTGACAGCATAACCGCTTATATTAAACTCTCCCTTCTGCTGTTTATCTGTTGGGATTTATCAGAATTATGAGCATTGTTTGATACAGTTTCTTGATAAGCATGTACGTTTATACTGCTCAACAGTTCAGTAACCGAACCAGCAGTTTAAAAAAATTCTCTGTGATCTACCAACTGAAATACACTTGAACTCATTAAGAATAGAAATGATCACACCTTTCTCATTGCCATAATAATAGAATGTGTGGATGCTCAGAGCACACCATCTCTTCTGCCACTCTGTGCCAAAGAAGCTGTGATCTGCCAGAAGGCACATGTTTACAGGTTACGGTATGTTAAAACAAACACAACGTGAAATACATCTGTTTAGAAGGCATGAAGGACTGCCTACCCTTTCGTCGTTTTTCCAGGTAACCACTCTTAAACACAGCTTGAAGATCTTGAGCTGCTATTGGAGGGGCCTGCTGAACGCCTGAGGAAACCCAGAAAACAGAGCTTAGAATACACTTTGTACTAGCCTTATAACTTTTACCAAAGACGTGTTGCTGTTATTAAGCTTAGTAAATAAATAATAGAAAGAAAATAAGGTTACTCAGTCATGTACAATGGTTTACATTGGGCTACACTCTACAAGCCAAGAATCACCATAATGCACCGCATATGCAGCCCTTGTTTGCATTGCAAAGCTAAACAACCCATCTAACCAATTTGTTTATATTCCACTATTTGCATGGCTGAATGAGAGTCAGAGTCCTGATGAATGAATGACCTCCTTTCAAGTAAAAAAAAAATCCTTTACCACAATCACTACTGTAGACAAAGAGGCATGGAAACACACCATGCAGAGAGTGAATAAGACAAATGCTTCTGAATAACTATACTATTATTTCCAAATGTAAATCCATGTTTAATTTTTCCATAATAGCCTATTATTATCTCTAAATCTTTGGTTATTGAGGTGAAACCTTTAAGCAAAATTATGTGATAATGTGAGAAAATAAACTGCATTTTACAAAAAAAAGAAACCTTACCAAATAAAAAGATTCATGATGCACATAACTCACATGACTTCTCTTGTCAATTGTGAGCATTCCTATTTTCCAAAACACTTTCATTTATGTTCAATGAACAAGTCCTTTTTTCAAAAAGAGATGGCATGCCTTGATTGAAATGGAACCAAGTGAAGATAAACCACCCCTAAGTCTAACCTCAAAGTTTGCTTAATCTCATTCCTGAAAAGCAGTGTTGGCTTAGAGCACTTTCTCCTGGTTGCAGGAACAGCTGTGCTATCAGGGGCAAAAGGGCCTATAAAACACCCCCATGTTTCAAGGCAATAAAACTCACACAACGCTAGCACACATCTGCAGAACTTTCACACAAGCAGACACACAACTATGCATAACTAAAATAGACACAGTGAAACCACACACACTCACACACAGTAATATCTATCTGCAGAGCTGCCAGAGCTTCTGCCTGGCTCATGTGATAAGACATGCACCATGATTTGAAACAAGGGAGATTTACAGGTTTTCTTTCGTTTAGCTCGTCCGCAGTGTCCAATGAAAACGGCAGTCTGAAATGACATTGGCTGTAGGCGGCATTGTCTGAGGTCCATGTCATAAAGCATTTGCGCCAAGACAAAGGAACGCTTAGTCTCTGTCGCCTGTGCTTTTTAGTCATTCACGAGCCTGTTGCTAGGTTACAGCAACCATTCAAACAGTCGTTTCAACTCATGTTGTAATCTACAGCAATTCCCCAAAAAGACAGAGGCGTTAGTTGAGACACAAGCAGATAATTAACAAGTGTAGATAATTAAACAATATTCTGGAATATAGAACTTTTTACTTCTTCTCTCGATGTTGAAGTGTGAAAAAATATGATATTAACCAAAAAGAAGCTTGTATCTTTAGCTAGTGGACCATAAACATAGCACTAATACCAATCCAGCCTTATAAACTGTGCACCAAAGTCTAGTATGCTTTTAACAAAGAAAAGTGCTTAAAGGAAGTCACACTTTTTAAACCCACTTACAATCTGTGTACAAGGCCATTACTGTTGCACCTACCATCATATGCTGGCTCGTCATCTCTATCCATGCGCTCAGATTGCAGCGAACAGCCATCATTGTTGCTGTCTGCTTCGTCAATCTCATCCCACTCTTCATCTCCTATATGACAAAGTTTTCATCACTGATTTGCCACATCATCGACCCACACTGGAGGAAATGGATGTCAGCAAATTGGGGTCTCTTTATTGACAGTACATAAGTAAGATGTAAAGATAGTTACATGATTGCATTCAGGATTCTCTGTCATGCCTCAAAGGCACACAGTACTAATTTTCTTAAACTGGCACTGCACAGAGAATGGCAATCAACCAAAACATATGGACATACAAAAGACACATTACTTTGCATAGATTTTGGATAGCCAAATGCAAAATGAGAGTGAATAGTGCACCTGTTACCCCAACCTTTTCATGTCTTTACAATAAAAGAATATTTCAGGGCACTATGATGTCCTGTTTAGGAAAATATGTGCAAATGGCATATGGGGGCTTGTGGCCTTATGGTTAAAATAGGTTATGGCTACAATCTACAGGCATCCAAATAGGAGAAAATGCTATTGCATGGTGGAAAACAGTAGATATATCAAAATTCTATTTATTCTATATTTGGTCACTGAATACAAATATATTTTTATGAGCACAATCCAATGTCGCCAGCTTCCTCTACTGAGCATGAAATTCTGCAAACACAGTATATTTAGCGTGTTGGGTGCCAGGAAGAAGCTGCAGCGATGTGCTCAATGCAAACTTCCCCGTTTGTGTAATGTGAATGTAACCTTCAATCTATCAGAAACAAAGACATACAAGCTAAAATCTTACGTTTTTCCTTGAAATCCTGCGGGTAACTGAAAAAAAAAAAAAAGAAATATTTTGACATGTAACAACTACAATGCAAATTTATGTCAACAAATCCTTTACGGACAGCCATACTACATGTCATACAACAAATACGTTACTTCATACCTGGCTTTGACCTCCTTTATTCTCTTTATAAAAGCATCTCTTTTTTCTTTTGCTTTCTTGCTCAGATTTTCTCCTTTCAGAACTTCTGTCAAAAATGCTTCCAAATCTGAAAATCCAGATAAGCCTTACAGATTAAATTACACACTTTATTTACTTAAGTGTCATCAAAACTAGTTGGTTATAAATAAAGATCAATAACAATCTGTTTTCACATCTCAGGAGGTTCGTGGAAGTGTATCCAAATGACAGTTGAGAATTAAGAACAATACTCACAGAGTCAATGAAACAAGCTGTAAACAGTAAAGAAACAAGCTGTACACTTTGGTAACTACTCGGCTAACTTTAAGGACAGTACAACAGAGTTTTAAATTCTAAAATAAAAAATAACCATTTCCTGAACTGAAGCATTTTTCTTCACTGGTTTGTTTTCTATCAGTTCTCTTGCACATCATCCATTAACAACTTCCTCTTTTCTGCCAAATAACCGAGGCTAATAAACTAGAGCCAAATGTTACTGTGATATTTCTGTGCCTCTATGATATTACAGGGTTTGAAAAATGATGATCATTGTAAATGTTAGTGTCGTTCATTGCGACAATCTGATACCTGAAACGAGTGTGGATAAATCCTCCGGTATGGACTTCATTGTGTCACTGTGCGCTCTTCACTCTCGGCCAGCAATAGTTTTAGTTTGTCGCCCGTATTCCGACAAAGTCCCGCCTCCTGCCCTGTGATTGGCTGTTATTTCTTAATCACGGGCATTCTGTACGTTTGATCTGGTTTCTGTGTGGAATTTTAGCCTATCCTATCACGAGCATGGGTGGGTTGTAGGAATACGGGTAGGACGGTGAAGTGAGACTCCGGCCGCAGTAGCCTTCGAAATACGGAAGTTTCAAAGTTGTCTGATTGAGAAACACGGAAGTAGCCACGCTTACGTTATATAGAGTCTTCTGTAGAGGAGGTACGACTGTACGGGCTTATTTGCGTTTTGGAAGCTTATCTCAGACGAGTTTCATCCTTCATGGATTCATCACTGTTTAAAGATGAGTGATGGTGACATGATTATCAGTATTTTCTATTGTTTTTCTTTTGTGATCCTTGCGTGAACCATGACTGTCCCAGGAAGCTATTAATAGCTACATGTAATTGTTATTATGTTTTACATTTCATGTACACAGATGCTGTGTTGGAGCAACACAAGGTGCCTGGTTAAAAAAACTGAAGATTTGTTGAAGGGGCCCCTTGTTGCATAAAGAGAGGCAGGTGAAGACTTAGCATGATGTAGGGCTTCACAAAACACACCACCATCCAACTCTGTAATGCTTTATACTCTCTCTCTCTCTCTCTCTCTCTCTCTCTCACCCTCACACTCTCTCGCTGGCTCGCTCCCTCCTCTCTTTCACACTCTGTCTCTCTCTCTTTCTCGCTCTCACACACACACACTCTCTCTCTCACACTTTCTCTTTCTCGCTCTCACACACACACACACTCTCTCTCTCACACTTTCTCTCTCTCTCTCTCTCTCTCTCACTCCTCACACACTCACTCACTCACTCTCTCTCTCTCTCTCTCTCTCTCTCTCACAAACTCTCTCTCTCTCTCTCACTCCTCACACACTCACTCACTCACTCACTCTCTCTCTCTCTCTCTCTCTTGCTCACTCACTCTCACTCTCTCTCCTTATTTTCTTTATCCTGCACATTTTCACAGAGCTCACAGATCTCTGATGACCTGCTGGTAGACCTGCACTGTGTCACATCCCAATCCCCTGCTCTCTCATTCCCTCTCTGCCTCTCAGGAAGCAAAACAATTTGAATCACTGTCTGACTTGAACATGAACATATACTGTACATTTTGTAAGGAACAAACATCATTAAACAGTCAGATTTCATTCATCATTGAAAAGTCTTATAGCAGAGAGAAAAGGTATGAATGTAAACTTGAATTGCAGCCATAGACCTTTCAAAGAGAATTCTCTCATAGCACAAACTTATATCAAGCTGAAATCCAAATAATATAATAGCCTGTCTAGGTGGGATGATTAAGGCTACACAAATTCTGTAGAGGTTACAGTGTTGATTTTTTTGTGGAAAGTGCTCATCTCTTAAAATACTGCTCAGCGGTGCTTGAACTACAGCTGACCTGGCCACAGCTCTATCCAGCACACAGGGGGAGAGGAGAGATGGAGAGACCTTTGACCTTTAGAAGAAGAGGGCAGCACATTCGTATCTCATCTCCTCTCAGACAGCCTTGTTTGATCTGGACTCACCTCAGTTCACACATCTTAGCTTCTGGCACCAACCTACAGAGGAGGAATGTGTTGTGTTGTGTTGTGGGGGGGTTCAGAAAAAGAAAATATTTTTATTGTTTTCCTGAACATATGACTGAGAGGCGCTGCAAGGTGTGAGAAGGTAGTTAAACCTTTATGAATGAATAAATGAAAAAAGATATTCTGACTTTATTCAGACTTTATTTATTTCTATATATTCCTTCCCTTTAAAATAAAATACTGAGATTTCAAAATACTGAGATTTCACATTGATTTAAGTATTCCGATACATTTATTTATGCGTGTGATTTTAGACTTGGAATCCATCTGTGGCATAAACGAACTGTAAACTTCCCTCGATAATCCTTAAATAGAAGTTTGAAACATCTTGAATTGTCCCTAGAGCTGGCTGCCAGGCCAAACTGAGCAGTCAGGGAGGAAAAGCCTTGGTCATAGAGGTGACCAAGAACTCCATGTTCCATCTAGTTGAGCTCCAGAGATCATGTGTGGAGATGGGGAAAATGTCAGGGTATTCATCACTGTGACTTTACACCAATATGGGCTTTATGACAACCTGGCCAAAGTGAAGCCTCTCATAAATGCAAGACACATGAAAGCCTGCTTGGAATTTACAAAAACAAGGACTTCAAACTAGGATGAAATGAAGATTTAAATGTTTGGCCTCAATTCCAAGTGATATGTCAAGAGGAAACAGGAAGCCTTCATCACTTGTGCAATAATACACTACCTTAAGAGGTGGTGGTAGCATCATACTGTGGATGTGTTTTGTGTTTTTCAGCATCAGGGACTGAAAAACACCTCCTGAAATCTGTATACAACAAAATATAGAAATATCAACTAAGAAAAGAGTTAGGGGTCTGAATACTTATGTCAGTATGTATGTTATCTCTTTTTATTAAATTTGCAAAGATATAACAAATATGTGTTTCCTTTGTCATTATGGGGTACAGTTAAAAATGCAAGCATTTTAGCTTAACAAAACATAAAATGGGTCTGAATATTTTCAGCACTGTACAGTATATAGATATACAAATTGGAAGAAGGTGAGGTTTTTTCTTCAACTGCTCAGTTTGGGTGAGTCTTTACCCATGATAACTTCAGATTTGTGTTGTTGGCTGACAGGGGTGGAACCTCATGTGGTCTTCCTCTGTTGTAGTCCGTCCATCTCAAGGTTCAATGTTTTGTGCAGGGTGAGATGCTTTACTGCTCATCATGATTGTAGAGTAATTATATGAGTTACTATATACACAAGTGTGTGTATTGATATCTACTGTATCAATTACTGTTGAAATGGCACAATTGTGACATGTAAAAAAAAAAAGATAAGAACCTTGTTCATCTTTAATGTGAAATTAAAACATTTAAAAATTAAGTAAAAATTAATTTAACATTTTATAGAATAGGAAAAACAAGAACATTAAAAAGGTTATTGTGCACTCAGGATGTGGCTGTTTAGAGAATAATCCAATCACATACAATATCTATATATAAATATTGGATTATCTTGAGATGACTTTACAATCCAGAGAATAAGCTATGAAGAACAATGAAGTATCTGTAGATTTCAAATAATTGAGCACATACAGTTGATTTTGGCAAATGTATAAACCATGCTCTATTCTGATGGTTGTAATGCTTCCTGGAGCACACCATCATTGCAAAATGGAAGAAGAACAGGGATTCTTTCTGCAGCTGCCTGTGAGCCTAAAATCAATAACCAGGCTAGAATGTCTTTGGTCAAGAAGTCGATAGCGACATCAGAAAGGCAACTTTCAGAAATAGTCTGGCCTAATGATATAAATAAGTAACTTCTGGGCACATTTAAATAAATAAATAAAAATTATAAAACAAACATTTTTTGAACTCATAAATAAATCTTGGATCTTCCAGTAGGACAAATAACAAAATTTTAAAATGAGAAATGACAAAAACTTATTCTAAAACTTCATATAACAAGAATCCTCATTGTAAACCTGTTTCATTACAATCTCTCAACATTTCATTACAATCAAAATTTCTCTCAATATACTGTATATTTCCAAAAGATTTAAAATGAGGACAATGCAATAATATACGATGAATAAATCGTTATGCATCAGTAAAAGTAAAAGTTAAAAATATAAACTATATATATATTTTTTTTAAAAATGTTAAAATGTAATGACCTGGGATATGATACATAGCTTTAGTTTAGAATACTTAGACACTTTACAGAAACTGGGGTGAGCTTACTGGAGTAAAGAGAGAAAGGAAGAAGAGTTTAAGATTGCACACTTTATTTACTTTATTATCTTTTTTCAGTGTCAAGGTTTAATGTTGAAACTGCTAGCATGAAAGGAACCACAAAATTTAATAAGCTAATTAAATTTTTTTATTTGAATTGTGTTGTGATCAGAGGACATATAAATCAACATTACGGTGAGGCACACCATCAGCATGTAAAAAGAGGAAAAAGAGGGCCACATACAACAAAATGCCCCAAACTTATAGTGAAATGTGGTGGTGGATCATTGATGTGTAGGATCTGCTGTGTGACTTGTGGTTCAGGGGCTTATGAAAGATTGTTTGTATAATGAATTTTGCAATATATGAAAATATTTAAGTCTAATACCTGGTTGCTCCTACCTCGAAGTTAAAATCTATATTTATGAATACAGGAAATGATTATAGGTACACAAATTTGGTGTTTTACTATCGCCATCTGAGTCTCTAGATTGATGCATTCAAAATATCACAACAATGTCAGTATAATTGCAGATTTTAAGCCTTTGGTTAAAGGCTTAGTGACCTCAAGAGAGATGAGGTCACTAAGATGAATTACAGTATGCTGCATTTCACTATCCAAACATCTAAGCAGCCTCTAAAGCCTGGAGGTTAAACAGGTGACAATCTGCACTTACCACTGTAATTCAGCATGTCTGGAGGGTACATTAAATGTGTGAAGTGAAAACTCCCGAGGTGGATGGGTAGGCACATTAACCCTTTGGCCTTCAAAGGATTAAGCTGCTCAGGTGTTTTTAAATAGCTCAGAATTAGCTTACATGGAAACCTCAACTCTCTCTTTTGATGCTAACATCTTGAAAAAAAAAACAATGTGAAGACAAAAGGTCACCTTCGATGGACATTATATTTATTATTAAAGCATTCAAGCTAAGACATCCCTTTCCTTGCTTCTGTAGTAAGAGAAATGTGCATGCAGTTGCTTTGAGCTACACACCCCCTCACTGTCTGGTTTTGCTTACAACACTTCTTCAGAGAATGCTTATGAACTTGGCTCAGACCTGTGGGGTATGCAGCTGTGAACAACTTCCATCCAGCTGTTGGATGAAATTCTTTCTTATATACAGGATAACATAAACTACATCCAAAACATCAAAACAATAACATATTATAATATGCAGTTTGTCTACAATATTAGTGTTAACCCAAAGAATGCAACACTTATGCAGTTGATATATATTTGTATTCTTGTTTTTTAACTTTGCCTAATGTATGACTTAGGTAAGGAGGTCTAAACATTCATTTACGTTCAAAAACTGCTTTATCATTGCAGGGGAAGTGTTAGATCCAAAAGCCGTTCCCAGAAACACTGTGTACAAAATAGACATCACACTAGATAGGATGCCAGCCTCTCACAAGCCACCATGAACACATACCATACACTCATTCAAATCTAGGGGAAAATTAGCATAGTTATCTACCCAGCTGCCTTTTTGGACATTGGGAGGAAACAGAAGAACTGAGAGGAAGTCCATGTGAACAAAGAATATGCAAAACTCTGCTCAGACTATAAGCCAAGGATCAGAGCAGGGATCCTGAAACTGTAAGGCAACAACAATACCTACTGTACCAATGTGGTTAAGGTGTAAATACTTCCAGCTAATACTCTTACAATTGTTTACCATGGCTGTGAGTCATAAGTAACTCATACTGCTTCTTTTGATTGTCTTTATACTTCAACAAATTAACCTGAGATACAGTAAAAGCCCCATCCAATATGTGCTATCCAGAGGCCTTTCTCTTTAGTTGATAGAAGGTGCAAAGTGAGACACACTCTTCCATTTATGGAAGGTTGCTTTCTGTTATGCCTTTGGGAAGCAAATCCCTGCATGGGAATGATGCACAGACTGCAAAAAAAAACACATGAATGCTGTGTTTCCATGGAAACCACTGAACGTCAAACACTATGACTTTAAATGGCTGCATAGGCATTAGATTCAGTGCTAGTGGAGGAGCCATGGGGTTTCCCTTTCTGTCATCAGTATGCTGTGAATGAGGAACTATGTACTTTTCTGTCTTTATATCTTCTGCAAATAGAGCATTGTATATATAATGGAGGATATACTGACATCAAATATTCTTTCAGCTAAAACATCCATAGTTACATTGACATTAAGATGCACTTTTAAAATCGGATCTTAAGGTCAGCATAACGCTCACGGTTAGTCAAAAGGCACAAGGTTTTTTTTGTGTCATACTCTGCTTAAATGTTTTAAGGTAAAATGTAAACTGTGTCACTCAGTTTTTTTACTCACTGTCACTATCTTTCCCTATATTATGGTTATTCATACATCCAAAGGATATGCGGCAAGATTTGACCATCAAACTTTATGGCCAGCTAATAGGCATAAGAAGGCCATTAAACAGTGAAATAGTGGCTGTGAAATTTTTTAAGTATTTTCTTCTTTTGTTACTGGCTATTGTTACTGCAATAATATATTTTTAATAGTGAAAACAGGAGAGGAATAAGGAATGTTATTCTATTCTATTTTTTAAGAGCTACTGATATAAAATTTGATACATGACGTGTCTAAATTTCAAGTAAATAATACACTATACAAGGTGACTTAGTGTTTCTCATAACATAAGATGGATATGATAAAACACAAAAAGAAAATATTCAGATTGCTTAATAGATAGAAAAATGTGAGATACCATTTTAGGTAAAGCTTATGTGTGAATAAACAAGTTCCCCCGAGTACACCCGTCTGTAACCTAACTACAGCACGTCAATCTTGTGTCTTCTGCTGTCCAAATACATCACTCAAGTTGTTGTTCTGTTTCATTTTGGCTCTATGCCCAGCAGGTATAAGAGTGTATTCTGAGGATACTCTGTGAGTAAACTTTAAATGCCATCTATTGTGCTGTATATTCATTTCTGTCAGGTGGCACAAGCTTCACTCAAGTATATAGAAATATATATGTCAGAAAGTACCCTAAATTTATAACTATGCCTAACAAAATTTTAGACTGATTATCCCTTATAGTTATATGGGTTGCTTGAATATCCACATACTGGCTCAAAGCCTGTTTGCATGACTGTTTCAGGAAGTTGAGGAAAATTAAGGTCAATGTTTTATCACATTTATCCCTGGACTTTTAATTGTCTATTAATTTATGCTTATAAATATTTGCAAAATATAATGACACTTAATAGAATTTAATTATGTGATCAATGATCATATGAATTTAATTATGTGATCAATGATCATATTTCAGAAATCAGGAATCAGACCTGTAACTTGAAAAACAGGGGAAGTTTCTTGTAAAAGTTCATATGCAGTCAACAGTTTTTACTAGCTCCATTATCTGTGGATAAAACCAGTGTACAGACCCCAGAGAGTAAAGGGAACTCATTTCCATTTTAATACCCTCTTCGGTATTGCAACGCTTCAGCTCTTTGAAAAGTAGCTCTATGGCCCACTGATAAACACGACATGGAAATAAATTCATCCTTAAAGTGATGCACGGGCTATTAATAGTTTACGTGTCTGTTTTTAGTTCCAATTTAATCACATTCTTAAAAACTACAAAATAAACTATAGCTTCTACATAAGTATTTAAGCAAGGTGTTACATAGTCGTTTCAATGTAGAGTCGTGAATTAATCCAGTCAGTATAAAGCAATAATTGTAAAACGTTTAAAAAAAGTAACTTTACTTTGAACTATGCAGATTTTAATAAAACTTGCAAATAAAACCTGTATTACAGCCAACAGCACTAAACTCAAATTCAAACAACTGTGAAAGTAAAAAGGTTTCTGTGAAGTAATTACGGAAAAACTTGAGTGTAAACACTGGCTATGAATTCCGGCTGGACGTTTAGGCAGCGCACTATTACTGAAAGTAGGCTCATGAGTTAGCTTTAAAGAAAAGTAACTTTATATATATATATATTCCATATATATTCCATATATGGAATATATATATATATGTTTTTACTCGAAAATTGTAATATACAACCCTTTATTTATTTACTTTTATTTTCTTTTATAGTCTGTTTGTATGGTCCGATACCTATGGTTAATAAAATAAACTTCTAATCACGTATGAATTTAAATAAATAAATAAATAAATAAATAACATTTTGTTCCCGAATAGAACCTAAAACAAGTTTAATTTTCTTCTAGTGACTAAAGTGACTAAAGTGAGTAGAGTTTAGTGACCGTCCAGCTCCAGATTGAATTACTCGTACTGCGGCTTCAACACTAACCCCGCTGTCGAAGGTTTAATAGGCTATAAAATTTAATTGCTAAACTCTTGAACGCTACAGCTTTTGGACAGGGACCTACCCATGTTTTCCGATACAGCGAGTTTGTTTTCTCGGCCATGCACCAGCATGGACATACATCTCTTTCATGACTTACGGTTTTATTTATTTATTTATTTTGTGGTTTTTTTTTTTTTTTTTTGTTGTTATTTTGATGCACATGTAGGCCTAATGGAATCTAATATGCAACAGTTTAGGCCGAAGGCTGCTAACATTTTTGTAAAATGTTGGTTATTAAAAAAGAGACATTTTATATTCTGCCTGTATTTAGCTTCTATTAAACTATGTAGCCCATGTGGTGGTTATTTACAATAAGCTTACATTTGTTAACATTCATTGTGTTACAGAGATTTTATATGTACATACACAACAATATTTAATATTTATGGCACTTCAGAAATTCTGGGTTCTTCCGAAACAAAAGATATTTCTGTTAGAAAATAGATTTTTTTTTTAAATCGCACTAGACCGAATATCACCTTATGCCACAGCATATAACTACATTTTGTTTCTCATTATTATATGATTTTTTTTGTTTCTTTGTTTGTTTATTAGAATTAATTTCATTTTAGCGCGGAGCAAAGTATTACAAAAATTGTGCAACACAGCGGCCTCGCTTTATCTTCAGCAATGTAAAAAGTTTATTTTAAGAAAATATGGCACACAGCCGCAAAGATTATACAAAAATAAAACGAAAAATATCACTCTTTTTTGTTTGTTTTTTTGCGTTGTAAACACAAATAATCATTCAATCACTCATATTAAACTTAACCCTTCGAAGGCTAATGGTCTAGGCCTAATTTTCAAACGTTATAATTAAAACAGACTGACCATCCGTCAACGTAGAGAAAGATAACGGGGCTCCCTTGTGTTCAAAAATTGTTAGTAATTCAAATGTTGTAAGTCGATCGTCGTCAGCGTCTCCGAGAAGAAATCAAATGAGTCCGTTCCTAAACCCATGGGGCTGTCCACCGTCTCAGACACACTCGGAGAGATGGCATCTGAAAGATGCAGGCAGGAATCTGTGGAGAAAACGTGAAAGTCGTGCATGGGGCCGTCCAGGCCTGGGGAAGTGCTATTGTCCCTAGCAGCTGCGCCGTCCATAGCCATTGTAGGGGCGCACACGGGAACAGTGGGTGACGGGTTGGGAAAATGTTTCAGATTTTTGTCATTGCTGTTCAGGGGCGAAACAGTAGAGCTTGGAGAGTCTCCATTGTGTCCATTTTGCGTAGTGTTCTGCTGGAACGCGTAACTCTCGTTCTCCAAGAGAGCCCCGGAAACGGCGTTCGTTCCTGATTGTTCGTAAAAAACCTTGCCATGGGCTGTGTTTTCCTCCAGGCTCGTAGCTCTCGTCTCGCCGTTCTGGTTCTCCTTGCACTGCGTCTGGCGCTTATGCTTCATGCGCCGGTTCTGAAACCAAACTTTTACTTGCCTCTCCGTGAGGTCCAGCAACGCGGCGATCTCTACCCTCCGTGGTCGGCACAGGTACTTGTTGAAGTGGAACTCTTTCTCGAGCTCCAGCAGCTGTGTGTTGGTGTAGGCCGTTCTCAGTCTGCGTGTGCCACCGCCACCTCCGCCACCATCAGAAACCTCCGGCGAACCTGCACACCCATTGCAACGTTATATATTATCAATATGCCACTAATTACCACACGTCCTTTGTTAACAACGCGCTCCAGGGCTATACAGCTGACCTCACAAAACTTGTCCAATATATTGCGGTTCGCAAGGGGCATAAATCGTCGGTGGGAATGAAGCCACGGCACGAGAATAATTTGTGTCCTCGGCCCCGGTGCCAGAAGCAGTGTGTGTGTGTGTGTGTGTGTGTGTGTGTGTGTGTGTGTGTGTGTGTGTGTGTGTGTGTGTGTGTGTGTGTGTGCGTGTGTGTGTGTGATGTGTGCGGTGTGAGTGCGGACGAGCCCGCGAGAAGATTAATGAACACGCCAGCTGCCGACTTGAGTAATACCAATCTATCACTCTTCATTACTGTCAAATATTAAAATTCACGCCCTGCGCTACAAGTAGCACACACTAAGTTTAGGAGTTGTGCAAAAACACCCTCCCTAGCAAATAATTTGTCATGATTTCACATAGTAAATATTGCATACACTATTGAGATCAGATGAACCAAGGCGAGAACAATTTCGACCGACATTTGCCCATAACTCCTTGAATATAACTTAAATATATGTATAACATTATGTAAAATTGAAATGAAATTTAAAGTCTTGGAATAGGATTTCAATTTTATTACCTTCCGGAGAGAAGTAGAGTGGTGCAGGGTCGGTTGTGGCTGCAGCTGAGGTCTGGTTTTTCTTTGAAGCTTTTTTCTCCTTCATCCACGGGTACTCCGGGGGTAACGAGGCGGCGGGCAGCGGGCACACGCCGTTCGGGTTCTGCTTTGGGCGGCTCTGGCGAGGATGGCTGCCCGGGTTCAGCCTGGGAATGGTCTGCTCGAAAGGAGGAGGAATCAGTGTCGAGCGTGAAAGCGTCGAGCTCTTGATTGATGAACTTTGAAATGCATCAGCGACAGGGGGAAAAGATGTCAGGCACTCAGCGAGCGACGGCTGACTATTGATAAACCCCGTCTCTCGCTCGAATTCGTAATTCATCTCCTCCGAGTCTTAAAGGAATTCCCCGCGCACAGATTTGGGACCTTAGAAGAAATAATGAAATATTGTGCCCGGTGTAAAAAAAAAAATCACTATTTTGCTGATTACGGCCGTATGGGGACCGCGATACCATTAAACTGCTTTCATGGAGACAAGGTTGAAATTGGACCGTATTGCTTGTCACATGATTACCTCTGTCCAATGACAATTTGGGGTTTAATCAAAAGGAGCCACTGTCCGCGTGATTGATCGAGAAAAGTCGAAGAGGAACGCCTCATTCTCAGGGACGGGCTAGTTTATTTGCGCATTTTGTGAGCAGTTTATCCACATGCTCGCCAGCTAATAAGTATAGCTATTTCTTAAATGTAATATCAAATATAAATAAGATAAATAATAATAATATTTATAAGAAAATGCTCGCCGCCTACTTCCTTCGAAGTATTTTTCCAACTCAAATTGGATTGTGGGCCACACCACATAAAAAAACTCACCACATAAGATCCACCAACCGTCATGCTCAAAAGAAACCCATTAATCTTGCGATCGAGTTTTACCACGAACTTTTGTCAGACAACGCGCGTTCCCAAATACACGCATGCGTATGAACCCTTGTACGTGCACTCTTGTGTGCGCGTTCACAAGGGTCAGTAAAATTTCAGTCTGCAGTTCACGCGCACAGGGGTTGTGCACGCGCGTACATGAAGGTGTTACACGGGCATTTACATGGGTATTGTCTCAAATTAATAATCTTATATTGATTTAATTAAATTGATTCAATTGTATAATAACACATTTGGGTTTGGGTGTTCTTGAAATTGGGCATTTTTATAATGGGATACTGGAACGGTCTCATTTCTTTAAGATGTATGGTTTAGTATGATTTTGTAATATATGTTTTTTACAATAAATATTTTAAAAATATTTTGCCTTGCATTTAAACGCAAAATGGTGTCCTACAAAAGTGGCTACATTCCTAGCAGTATGTGATACGTATTCTTTTTGCAATTATGAAGGTGTATGTTGTTGCCTTAACTGACCTCACAGTGACATTGAGGATTTGAATAAGGCTGAAATGATACTTGGTCTTGATGAGTATTTAAAATATGTATGAATGCAAAATAAACGCATAAATACGGACCCAGATTGATCAGTGACTTTATACCTATGCTGTTTTCAGCTGTAAGTGGCAGTGGGCCATGAGCTCTTTATTGCTTATATTCCAAACAAAGAGCCCTGGAAGCCTGCGCGCTATCAATCTTGCTCGCCAAAAGGTCTGACAGCTTCGTGCCCTAAGAAACACATTTAAACCATCTAGCCCTCTCTTAGATCATATGTGCCCAGGAAGAAGGAAACAGCATAGGGATCGCGATGTGAGTCTCTCTGTTGTACATTCGATCTTAAAAAATTTGATCTCAAAACGGATTGATCTTCATTTCAATTTCAAACCGGATATGCAAGAGAAGGATATTTGCTTGATCGTGGACAATATATTCGTTTGCCCTGTTTTATTCTAGTGTAGGAAAAGAGAGAATGGGGAAAGGATTTCTAAATGGATATTTTACCAAAGACTGTGAGAAGAAAAAAAAGGATTTTTTCAGCAATTACTCTGGATGTATTGTGTGAGAAAGAAGTGGGTGTAGGCATTCTTCAAAAAAATCCACACTCCTTCCTACACATTTTCTACCAAGCGGCAAAGTTGGCGTGCTTTCTCACGATATAAGCAATAACAGTTCAGGATGGACAATTAAATTAACTCAACATAACCTTTATATTCAGGACACATTAATAGATTGCTTAATTAGTCTGTATTTGTTTTCAGTTTTCAGGTCTAGTGATTCTCTTAACTAAATTGTATATCTATATATCCGAAAGAGATTTTCGTTCAGGTTACTCTGTGTATACATTATACCTAACCCGTTGTCATGTAATACAAAAGCTTAATCTTTTTAAACATTGAAATTGTATTGCATGAATTCAGTTGTGTGATTACTGGAAATGTTTTGGAAGCATACAATTAGCAACATTAATGTTTCTTGTTGTTGTTGTTGTTCTTGTTCTTCTTCTTCTTCTTCTTCTTCATCATCTTCTTCTTCTTCTTCTTCTTTGTCTATTATTATTATTATTATTATTATTATTATTATTATTATTATTATTAGTAGTAGTAGTAGTAGTAGGAGGAGGAGGAGGAGGAGGAGGAGTAGGAGTAGGGGAAGTAGTATTGCTGTTGTTGTTGTAATAAAATATACATCGTTATATACAAATACACAGTGACCCAATATATTATATCCCCCTTTTTTAAATGGCTCAGAGACTTATCAGAAATGATCATTTAGGCTTAGGGTTTCCCAGATATTTTGACATTTATATTTCAATGCATCTCTTTATCAAAAAGATGATTCTTTGATTTTTTTCATTGTAAAGTTGATTAAATAACGTTGGGCTTATTCTTAGGTATAAGGTTATTCTTCTGTTTTATCTATATTTCCCAGCGCAATGTCTTTGTGAGGGTCTGGCACGGTTGCGCTCGCTCGCCGTCTGTTAGACGTAACAGTCAATGCTGATCGTAGACATTGCAAAAATCATCATAATTAAAAGGGAAAACTTCCTCATGCAGCAAATGAAGAGATTTAATATTTTTTATAAAACATCTTGAATTTACTGTTAATAAATATTTAGTTTTAGTTTTGTTTCGTATTGTCGTTTTCTTCTTCTTCTTCTTCTTCTTCTTCTTCTTCTTCTTCTTCTTCTTCTTCTTATTCTTATTATTATTATTATTATTATTATTATTATTAATAATAATAAAAAAAACTACTAGTAGTATTAGTTTTTGCTGACACTGTTGTTAAAATCACTCTGACACATTACTGCTTTTTATTTAGCCATTTTCGAAAACTGTGCACTACGATAAGTTAACCAAAGGTACAAAAATAAGTTTTAATTATTATTACATACGATTGTGTCATCTGGCCTCATAGCGTTGCTGAAGTTTGTTCAAAACATTTCTGGAAAACACCACCAAAGTAAGACCACATATACATACATACATACATACATACATACATACATACATACATACACACACACACAAACACACACATGCAGTATATATATTTATATATAAATTTATTTATTTAAAATTAATATATATATATTTAATATTCATTTTTATGTATATTTTTTATGTATTTTTAATGCAATTCGATATTGTTTATTTCTTCCTTCTTCCGTGGATGCTGTGTAAATGCGTGAAGCTGAGGCGTATATGGTCTGTTTATAGTGTGTGCAGAGGCAGCGCTCGACAGTAGAGCTTGATGGATGACCCTCAGCCCACTCACACACACACACACACACACACACACACACACACACACATACATACACACACAAAGCTGTAAATGAGATCCATACCACCATTGTTCTTCTGGAGGTGTCTGTCATTTCCGGCAATATAGACCATAAAAGGTTTTTTTAAAAACAGATTATGACGCTGTAAAATCGCCTTTTTCTACAGCATAACCCAGGGCTGAATAACATGAACTAAACATTATATTGTGCTCCAATCCTTTAAAAGTATTTGGTATACATACTGTCCTTCATTATTTTGGACAGATTTGTCTACATTTGCCATTTACTGTGTCATGCGACTCCAATTATCGTCTACATTCTTATAGTTTATCTGAGCTTGGCTGAAATATACACAGTATAATTTGATGTTTTTTTATTTAGTTTAGAATTCTAGTAATAAGAAGATTGTTCCATTGAACAATCAAATAAGTTTTCAGAATATCAGAAAATCAAATTCAGAAAGAAAGCCTCGTGTAATGAGAACATTGTCCCTGTTTTGCTTATTATAATTGAATGTATTTTATTCGAATTTTATTTATATTATTATAAATTAGACAGATTTGTGTTATAATACCGTTTGTAATACCGTTATCTATATTTGTTCACATGCTTGCGTCTCATTTCTGTCATTGATTCTCTCATTATTTAAAAACGCATTTTAGATCTATGTTTTCATAATAATTGCTCATCACTTGGGCAGCACAGTATGGAGGATATACCCTTCTGGATATTATAATGCGTATTTATATGACAATGTCATTAATGTACATGTATTAAAAATATATCAAAGCCACACTTGGTTAATGCTTTCTATGACAGCACAATGACACCAAACATCCCTTGTATTATTTACGCCATAATGGCCCACAATGCACAGTAAAAATAGTAATAAAGATAGATTATTGTGCGTCTTTTTGATTATACATTATATTTTATTTATACATTATTGATATTGTTAAAATTAAAAAACGCTTGTAATATTTCTTCTATTATCTAATGGTTCTGTATACGTGACCAGAACATGACCATGGCTCTGTAGAATGTGATGTTATGACCATGTCACTGAACCCCTACTGAAACCAGGTGCTGATCCATACAGCCAATGCTTGAACATCTTGCACCAGAGCACAACGAAAAAGACCCTGCTTGTCTGGAGCTGACCTCGAGTTTGATGTATTGCGGGTCGTAGGGTCAGGAAAGAGCACTGAAAACTAGCCCTCACGGAAGTCTCATGGATGCTAGAAGGCTTTTAAATGTAAGCTCCTTTGTAAGGTTTGACTTGAAAACATGTGACTTGCATATTTTGGACACATTATTTATCCAGAAGTAAAATAATACAAACAAATCCTATTTTAACTCTATGTACACAAATATGTGCAACCTATATATGGTCAACATTACTTATTCATTGTCAAAAAGCAAGACATTGCGATTATTTAAAATTAGTGTGCTATAGTGAATAATAATTAGTTTCCATAAATATTCATTTCCATGAGGTAACATATACGATCTGCAGAAGCTGAGACCAACAGTGGGCTATAAATCTTAGCTGAAAAGCTCAACACTGCCTCTAGCGGTAGTTGCGCAGGTTCTCGACTCCTCAATTTTGTTCAAGACAATTTATTTCTGGGAGCACTTCACGACTACAAGCCTAACGATTTTTAATTCTACTGTGATAAATAAATAAAACCAACTTTTGGCTAATAAATGATTTACCATATTACAGACAACCTGGTAAACATGTTTCAGAACTGTTTTTTTTTTCATACAGTATATTATACACTGAGATAGACAATAAAGTATACAATAATGTAGGTTATAAGTCCAATGAGGTAATATAAAAGACAATTTAAAATTAATCAATTTATGAGAATATACCTAGCCAGTATGTATTTAGAGTATAAACAAAAAATAACAACTTAAGATGTTGGTTAGTATGTTGTGGGCTAATGTAGTTAGTAGTATAGTTATATAAACAGTCTATGATGGGTTTTGGTATTCCTAAAATGGAAATAATCAAGCATCATTCGGTGGAGTTCAACCATTTCCGTCATTTCAGTCACGTGATTGTCAATCATATTTCAGGTGATTGCTGACGTGCAGTCAACAAGAAGTTTGGCAGCTCATGGTCAGGGTGTGCTACAGACGGTGTAGAGTAACCTATTTGATTTATATTTATGTAGGCCAATTTTACGCATTGTAATCATTGTTTATATCAGGTTTAAGCTGTAATTTGAATAAAAGAAGCATTTTTTTATCGCCTCTAGAGTCAAGACATAGCATAGGTAAAATTTTCCTCTACACAAAATGCATCCTTTGGGTCAGTCAGTTGCCGCAAATTACATACATTAGTCCTACTGAAAGGCACATTTTTTGTTGTAAGTTTTGACCTGGACGTTGCCTCCACCTGGCGGTTATTATGGGTTACAGCAATGGCTACCATTGTGACTGTGCAGCATCTTTCTGCACTGTTAACTGTAGCCTAGATAGTAGAATGTGTCAAAGAACCCAAACAATAATAATCAAATTTAACGTATTATACTCACTCAATATTATGTCTATTCTTTTTGTACTGTTGAACACTGGAAATCTGATATTAATTGTTCTTTGGTATCCGATATGTCTAATAAGCTGCGTGTCTTTTCTCGATTCCTTTGCGTATCATACATATAATGACTTAGCTTTGTGGGGTTTTTTTTTTCATTCGATCCCTTTGATTTTTTTATTGATTTTGAAGAATTTTTAATTGCTCTTGAAACTGTAAGGATTAGTGAACATAGGCTAGAGCGAATTACAAGTCTCGCAGGGCCTATGGGTCAAAATGTCTGTTTTTTTCTCTGTGCCTTTGTTTGTTGTTACCAAACGGACGACCCGTTCTGGAGTGTCGTCATTGTTGCTGTAATAAAGTAATTAGCAGAGAAAAAGCCAGACAGTGCGAAAAGCCTTGGGTTTTATGGTGCTGTCTGTGCCTACAGCTTTGAAGGCACAGCCTGTAGTGCAATAATCAAGAGAATGTCTCCAAAGCATTGTTCCTTTACAGCTGTTAGAGACGGATAAAATGATAACCTTTCCTATTGTACCTTACTGTGACCTGATATCTCTCCTATAGCTTCAAAGAAAATGCGTGCGTGGTCGTGTGTTTGTGTGTGCTCGAGGTGATTTGTGTTAAAGTTTTATGATGCAACCTATATGCGGTACACCGCTGCTTCTATAATTGCGCACACCCCATGTTTGTCACACAATATAGCCCGTGTGTGTTATTATATTGATGACGATAAGGAAATGGCGTTTGAAAAATTCCTACAGGACGGCATTCAATCAATTTGCAGCCCATAAACTGTTAAGACTGTGACTGTGGTTTATTGTCGGTATAGCCACCAATATCATTTGCGAATGCACGTACACATAACGCACTCAAGCCTGTCCACGGACAACAAACTAAACCTGATTTATGTGACACAAACGAGACACGAAACAGGGAATTTGTTATCGTATATAAATGATGAAAAGTTGAATTTGGGACAGTAAAGATGACGTAGAGTTTTGAAGTAGTCAAATTTTTCCTATTTTGAAACTTCCTGCGCAGCACAGGTTTAAGAATATATATCGATTTTAATTGAATTTCCAGACTACGTTATTCAACTCCCTTATATTCTCGATTGTATCCAATATTTTTGTTATATGAATATATTCTTATACAATATATTATTATGGATTCTTCTAATCTATTCTACCACTAATATTGCTGATATAAGTGTATACTATTTTATAATATAATTATTGTAAATGTTTTTTTTTCATGTAAAAAAATAATTAATTAAAAAAAGTTATAGAAACAAACTATTACAAAATATTACATTTTCTACACTTTATTTTTCATCTACACAGATGAACTTTGAATTGAAAATGGCTAAGCTAACTGATGATTTGAGGTATTTATGTGTACAGGCTTTTTCCAGTCACAAAAAAATTCAAGCATGTTTATGATACAAAATTCACCAATGTCTCAATGACAAAACACTTATTTTCATACTGCAAATAGGTAGTTCAAATACATCTAGGTAGTTACATTAAACATTACATTAAACATTAAATATCTGGACAGAAGTCATTCTGGCATTTTTAAAAAGCAACTGACACTCATGCAAATCAACAATATTAAATATATCGAGCATTTAGTATATGTCCCTGAAATCAGTAGCCTACATGGAAAGTTCCTCAAATCTGAATGAGGCTCAAAATGTACACGATTATAAACACTTGGACCTACTACAAGCAAACACGACACAAGAGGACTAACAAACAGCCTTATAACAAAACGCAATCGGTTAAACCGGCACATTCTCACACCGAAAAATGTTGGAAATGAATTTTGTTGTTGTTTTTGTTTATGTTGTTGTAGAGGCATGTAGTGTGCGCAGGAACGAAAGCTGTCCAAAACATTGCAGTGTGTGCACTCATCAGTACTCCTTAACTTCAGATGTCTTTCGGGCGATTTTTGTTGCATTTCTTCATCTTCATCCTACGATTTTGGAACCATATTTTAACTTGTCTCTCGGTGAGATTTAGCAGTCTTGCCACTTCGTATCTACGGTCACGAGACAGGTACATATTAAAGAGAAACTCCTTCTCCAGCTCGAGAGTCTGATGCTTAGTGTATGGGCATCGTTTTTTTCTCGTGGACTTCGCATGTAGCCAGTTGGACGCAGGGTTATCTGAAAGAAGGTTCGGAAAAAGGAAAAACAGAGGTAGTGATATTGCCCTCAGGAATAGACTGCGGCCATTTTATGACCTGTGGCTGGTTGGTGCGCGATTAGCCTGCAAAGGAAAGATGTACAGCCTAATAAATGCCTGTTCAAAGTAGGCAGACAATTTGCTGTTTTCAGCATTTTATTTTATATTAGTTTTGTTTTGTTTAGTTTGGGTTTTTTTATTTGTTGTGCAAAATATTTTGCGAGGGCATTAAGTTTAAGGGGAAAAAAGGCCTTTGAAATCTTGGGCAAATCTTTGTTAATCGTGTCCAGTGTGTTTTATGGCACTAATTAAAGTTTTTTGTCTGGAGGAAGAGGGTGAGACGTGATATGGACGAAAGGCGTTACACAAAAACAGGGAACATTCGAAGATAGCAGTTACTATATAGCTCGTTATTGTCAAAAATTGTGGCACCCAGCACACAGTCTGATACTGATTTTATATGATGTTGGAGGACAATAAAATATTAACGGAATTTGAAACTAAATGCGTTCAGCAAGCACTAGGTAACAACTATATTTAGACATGCAGGAAATAATCTGCATAGTTTGTGAAAACAGTGTGGTGCAGAAAAGATTAAATTATCCGATATGTTTAGATTGCAATGCTGTATAAATTACGGAACAGATGCCACCAATGGCTGAGCACAGTGCTGTCTGCAGACACACCACTGATTTCTAATTTACAGTATGCCGCGTTGAAGTTACCCTTCAAGTCAAATTGCGCAGCTGGGTAACGGTTTAGACTATTACAGAATCTGGAAGCCAGATGATGCAGAGCTGCACTTACTCGGGTCCAGATCCGGCTTAGTCTCCGCTAACGTTTTCTCGTCGCTTGGCTCTGTCACATCCGCATGGCTCAGATCCGCCTCCTTCACCGCAGAGTTCGCGTTGTTTTGAGCATCAGGGGGCATTAGAGTCCGTGCATCCAGCGTGGTGCACTCACCGCTCCCGACCAAGGGCTCGAGTTTTATATCGTGATGCACATCTGTCGATAATCCGGCGAAAGGCACGGACGCAGAAAGGGTCTCGAGCGCCCAAGCGCGCGCAGACGCTCCATCCGACTCTACTGTCGGACACGGTTGATGTATGTAAGGATGGTATGCGATAGATGCACCGCCCGGCGGTTGTACGGGCACGGGGCTCCACGAAGCGCCAAAAATAGCCGACTTGCTTTGGAAAGGGTACGAATCGGGCTCACCATATTCAGAAAGAGATGACTCTCGAGCTTGGCTCTGTATCACCGGTGCAGTTGGGAACCGCGGCGCCAAATGATCATCGTCCTCGTGAGGAATGTGCGAGTCGGCGTAGTAACCCAGAGTGCCCAGGGTCGACATAACAAAAAAAAAACAACGCACACAGGCGCGACCGTGCGTACAATCCTCACCACGGAATAGACACAAGCACGGAATCTGCAAATCTAGGAACGGTCGACTTCACTGTGAACTACAGACCTTTGATAAGTTGAACAGCGGCCGAGACAGGATTGGATGACACGGACACGTGACCATAGGAGAGAACAATAAAGGGGTCGCCTAAACCAGAGCTTCACATAGCCTCCATTTTGCAGTAAAATTGTTAATGGCAGGGCTCTATGCTTCTATGAGAGCGAATTTGTTTTATTTGTCAAATTAGGTTTATTCTTCTTATAATAATAAATCTTTTAGGTATTTCATTACAACGCTCACGGCCCTAATGTATGTATCAATATTACTCTGAAAATGTTTTGAAAGTGTATTATAATTATTTTTTTTTTAAGGAATGCGACTTCATAAAAAAAATAAATAATTCTCCAAGCCTAAATAACCCCAGCCTGCTAATGCGGTAATGATTAAGAAATGCAAGATTTTGCAGATTTCACACCTTGCTTGTGGCAAACACGTAATGTTTATAGCAGCAAAAGGTGACATAAAATATTACAGACATGTTTTAGAAATAAAGACAATCATTACTTGAGCCATATGTAAGTTTTATACGGCAATAAGTGCCATGGAATAGTTGAGATATGATCTACTAGCCACTGACCGCAGTCTTTCAACATCGTTTCGGGCTCAGAAGGCGTGTGCACTTCTACTGCGGCGCATTTCAAATAAATTTAATTAGCTGTTTAATTTGTCATGTTAAAAATATGGTGAAATTTATTAGCAAATTATTTTGAAATGTCATATTCGTGAGTTGGTAGATACAGTTTGTCTCACGAAAAGATCGAAAATATGCTATCCACTTTCAGCACAGAAAAAAACATACTAATAGATGTTGCTGTTGGTAATGCAAGTAATAGGCTACTTGAATAGTATTAAGCATTGAAAGTAATCATGGTATAACATGTGGATACATGTGACGTGGATATTTAAATAGATGTATTCGTGCTAATGTAATAGCATTAGCCTGTATTTGAAAGCCACTTCTTAACAGGAAATAGTAGCTTCTGTCATTTTTAAGATTACTTTAGCATTTTTATAGTATTAAGATGCCTTTTGTCTGGCTTTTAGGAGGGCATTACTGTTCCAAATAATAACCAGAAATTTTACAACAATCATGTGCAACAAGCACTGTTGATAAAATTATACTTATAACTACCATAAAACATAAGAAACATTTTAATTCGAAGTAACTGAAAAATTATTTTAAATTATCCTCATATGTGGAGATGAAATTGGAGAATATAACCCAAAAGCTGAAAAAAAGCCCGTGGTATATTCAAACTTTCTATTCTGTTTGTTCACAGCATAATTTTTCCTTACTAACATTGTCCCACTGAGAGTGCGGATTGTTGGGTAATATAACAGACTGCGTTTATAATAGGGCTATTACGCTGTTTTCCTGCAGGTTATTTGGCTGTCTGGCCTGAATATCACCAATAAAGCCTTTGTGCTGCTTCTACAGTGCGGCGGAAGCATCCGGCGGTGTAGGCGTGGCATCCAGTCCTGTAGTACCACACACACACACACACACACACACGGCTTTGGCCAAAGTGCATTGATCGTAACCTAGGCCTTGCAGTGGCTTTACTGCACTCCACGGAAAAATTCACATACAGGACACTCCTAGTTTTGTCGATCTTAAGAGTGAAACTAATGTTTATACACTGATACCTATAAAGTTTTCATTTAGCACACGGCTCCAAAAGAAAGTACCATTAGTTCAGTGATTCTATCTCCAAATTTCGCACAACTGTAATCATACACATTGTCTGGAAACTGGCGTATAATTGTATAATGTTACGTTTATAAAATAAGGTTCGAACAGATGAGTTAGGTGCTGAGGCGAAATTCACTGCAAGGCAATTAAGACAGTTTCGTGTTGTGGAGATACGAAAGGGAGCCCAACAACATAAAACTACCTAAATCACTCAGCAGTCCTCTCGTTTCCGTTGGAGCAAAATACATACAAAGAGAAACAAATGAAACAAATACATGAATAATAATAATAATAATAATAATAATAATAATAATAATAATAATAATAATAATAATAATAATAAAATAAAAAACATCAAGTTTCGTATTTGTAAACTATTTATTTTTTATTCAGACACACAGGCATCTGAAAAAGGGTGTTATGAAAGTGTCTTAGGTATGTCTTCAAATATTTACTGGTAAAGAAGAATTCACAGAAAACCAAAGATTGAGAGAATGCGGTGTCAGGGATAAGCTTCTAGGTTTTGCCCGCTCCACGCTAACGGCCTGCTCATTTAATAATTTTGCAGCAAATTATAAATTGTGTTGATCAACTGTTCCCTCGTTGAAAACGAAACTCATTTTGCACCTCAGTGAACGTGATATCTACAAGTGGGACGTTTCTTTGTGACCTCCCAAAACTCAAAAATACTGTAAGGTTACAACAATGCGCCACAGATAAAGTTCTCTGTGATTATATTGTCTCATCTACTCTTTGATGAAAGGAAATTGGAATATCAAAATTGCATGAATTGCATTGAAGTAAACTGCATCTACTTTAATGTGTAAATAGGTCAGTTTAGGCTAGTTTTGTCATTTAACCACTTTGATTGTTTCAAAAACCATATGGTCAAAACCATATTCGTAATATGACTTAACAATCAATAAATTGAAACAATGATTGTAACTGCAATTAATTTTTACATCATGCAAATACTGCCATACTATATACAGTTAATATATACTACTGTCCGTTTATATACACCTGTCAATAAAACAACACCATTTTCTTACATTTTTAGATTACATCCAATGGACTTGGCAGACTTCATAAATAATGATAATGTGTTACCTGGACCAAAATTTAAAATAAAACGGACATATGAAAAAGATTCAGACTGTAGTACATACGTAGGACACAATAAGTTATAAATAATATTATGTACAAGGCAGAGGTGTGCGCTTTGAGAGCAATCTGAGCAAGCGCTTTAGCTGGTTGAGGGCGCCAGAGCTCCTTCTCAGGCGAAGCTAAAGTTTGCCGACAACTCGCGAATACGGTTTTCTCGAGTCATTTTCTTTAACTTCATGCGGCGGTTTTGAAACCAGATCTTTACTTGTCTGTCGGTTAGGTGAACACTACGGCTAATCTCCAGACGTCTTTCTCGGGTCAGGTACATGTTGAAGAGAAATTCTTTCTCCAGCTCCAAAGTCTGATGTTTGGTGTACGGACAGCGCTTCTTTCGCCCGCTCCTCGCCGTCAACCAGTTGGCCGTACTGTCACTTTTGCATTCTCCTGTTAAATAATATAAAAACACACAATACCTACGTATGTGACTTAGTTGCAATACAGGTAGTAAAGTGCACTGTTTATTTATCCAAATCTTCTCTAGTTAATGTTTTGTTATTGTTGAGAATTCTTGCAATTCCTAGAATCATATATATACCAAGATTATATATATATATATATTAGATTAGATATATATATATATATCCTTAACAAAACAAAAATCTATAAAAGGACATATTTGGTGGGACTACTAAGTTCATATGGGTATAATAGTACAATATAACTACTTGAATATGACGTAATGTGAAAGTATGAATGAAATCTTATTCTTATCAAATAGATCTATCTATAGTACACCGAATTAGCTTTTATGGCCTACAGCCATGCTATCAAATTCAACAACTTTCTGACCTACAAACTATTAACAAAGGTTATACGTAAAATTATGTAAACCTATATATTTCTGTTTGATTATCGCAAGCTATAACATCCATTAGGTTTACGGGATGACTTTTTAATATCCTTTAGTGAATAAATAAAGTAGACTGAGCACACTATGCCTTGACATTATACATTATAACACTTCTACAAAATAAGCTGGTCAGGAAGTTTACAGTAAAACTTATTAGGCTGGCCATATGACAAAATGCAGGGTGTGTGAGCTTTGTCCTAGACAACTCCAACAATATTTTACTTCTAGAAATACTGTATGGTACTTTTATTAAATTTGGGCCGCAGGGTTTCAGAAATTGCAACACACACATTTTAAAGTAAAAAACAAACCTTCATTAGCTTTCTGCGAATTTTCTGCTTCACTTTCTGGTGGTTGTGGAGATGAAGAGGGGCCGCTCGGTGATTTCCGGCTCTCCTCGTCTGTTTGGGCGGCCGGCTCTTCGATTTCTGTCCCGTTTGTTTCTGCAGAAAGGGTTGGACGAGTTTCCTCAAAACGGGTAAAATGGCCCGAATCGGACAGGACGTTTGGGTAGTAACCTTTGGACGACGAACACGTTTGTGACAAGCGAAAGTATCCAGGTACAGGAACACTGCTGTTACTCCCTGATGTCGTCAACCGGGAATAAGATATATCTTCATTTCCCGAGCTTTTTAGACACTTCCCTGACTCGTAGAAGCAATACGAGTTTTCTTCTTTTATGGCAGGGGAGAACGACCGGGAAACGCTCTGGCTGCTGAGCTGTTCAGTGCGACACGACCTCGAAGATTCCAACCATGATTCCATTCCTTGCATATAGGGGCCAGTTGCAGGAACCATATTTTGGTTCTCAGTTCGTTTGGGTCCGGGAAAATAGCCACAATTAGACAGTCCATAGGAATATTCGGAGCTGGGTGGCAAGTACACGCTACCGTTTTGGTAGTAGTGAGCACTTCCTTCGGTTCTACCGCTTATCAAAGAGTCTACCAAAAACGAGTTTGCAGATGGACTGTCGGAGCATGCCATATTCGTGGTATAATTTGACGGTCGAAGAAGATAACCCTTTCTGGATGTCATTTCTTGGGTAAAACATGCTGAATATAATTACTGATAACCGTACAACTCAGTGCGAGCTAACAACCAATTAAAACGCATTGGAGCCAAAGGCCCCTCCCACTGTGAAGACGTAGTCTAACTGTTGTGTACTGCTTCCACTTTGGACTACCATTTTTTTTAAACAAGAAAGTGAAATAGGTATTTACTGCATTCGTGTTTTTCTTTTTGTATGGGCACATGTAAAGGGAATTTAACACGTTCATCACATTCATTTTTACTGGTAATTCAGCCATATTACCCCAGATTTCCTAAAATGCACAATAAAAAAACAAAAATGTGTCTATAAAACAGCTTGGGTTCAATTGTAAACCTTAGTAATACAGACTTACTAATCAAGCAAGGTAATACATTAAAGCAAAATTGCAATTGATCTTCAGAGATTCAAATATATTTGTCATACAGTTGTAACTGCATTCAAGTTCAAAATTCTTTTTTTCATAACGTTTTTTTGTTGAATGTATAAATTCTAATGTACAATGAATAAAATATATACATTTTCATGTATATACAATTATATATATATATATATATATATATATATATATATATATATATATATATATATATATATATGTGTGTGTGTGTGTGTGTGTGTGTGTGTATGTATATATATATATATATATATATATATATATATATATATATATATATATATATATATATATATATATATATAAAATTAGAAAATCCATTGTCAGGAAGGATAATATATATATTATACAAACTGTGTAAGCAAATTACAATCTCGCGAAGATCTTTACATTTTAAAAAAGGCGGTATTTTTACAAATTTAAAGCCGACAATAATTAGACATACAATCCAACCTAAAAAGTGAAATACTTTTTAAAAATTTATTTATTTATTTATTTATTTTTAAAAACGCAAATAATTTACAAAAATTACATTTACAATACAATTAAATTAATTTAGACATTTTACGTCTCCCAGTTATACTTTATACAAAATTACCAGTGATCAACATACAGAGAGAGAGAGAGAGAGAGAGAGAGAGAGAGAGAGAGAGAGAGAGAGAGAGATACCTGCTTATATATTAAGAAGAAAATATATGTGCAATTACTTATTGATACCCATGGAATGTTTTTCTTTTTCTTCAGATGAATCAACACTATTTTGTCTCTTTCTTTCTCCGCCAAATGCCTTTCACAGTCTTCCTCAAAATAAAGAAATTATGTTTCATATATTAATACTGTAAATATTGTATATATTAATAAGACTTTGGCACTAGGAATTTCATCCTGGCCTACTGGTTCGGGCCTTGTTTATGTATCCTGTACCTGGCGAGAAATTACCTTAATAATGTTTAAAAAACCCTCGTTTTTAGGTCAAATCAAATAATTTATATTGCAAATGATATTTATTTATATAAGTTACATTTGTTAAAAAAAGAAATAAATAAAAAATAGTCACAAACATATTATGAGCAACATTGTGTACCACAGCTAGTTATAGTGGAGACAGTATAAGGGGAATCTGTTTGCCAGTTTTTCTATCTCCGCACATAGAATAATAATAACTTAATATTTGGCTTACCTGAAGCCTGCACTGCACCTTGTTATATCATGAGGACGTGTTCCATCTTCAGAACAAGACGTAAATTCTTTTTCGGCAGTATATTTTAAATCCGCGGCAATGACATTGAGCTGAATGGCGCCACCTTGTGGACAAAAATCCAGTGTTTGGGAAGGCTAATCGCTGAGGACTCCGGCCACGAGTCTGAGACAAATGCCGGAAGAGTCGGTGAACGCAAGCTTTCAATGATTGCAGTCGCTGTTTTTCGCGCTCTTAGTCACAGTTAATAACCTTGGTTCTCAGACAGTTTATTGCACCGCACCCCAATTGTACAAATGCTCCAGACTAAGATGGGTTTTATGGCCAAGTTGCTACAGCAACGCCGGTGGGGGAGGGACGTCCAAATTCCACAGAGCCTCAAAGGATGCGCGAGGAACTCGCTATTACTTCTTGTCTTTATTTATTAGACCTGAGAGTGGCATGAAGCCGTTACTGGGATTGTGGCCATCTACTGAATTGAAATTTGATAGGTGCATTGAAACTGTAAAATATAGGTTACAGTCTAAGTATTTGCGATGAAATTCATCAATTTTTTTGATTGATAAGCTTCAATTGTATTGTTTTCCCGATTATTTAAAAAACGACTATAGGCTAGATTTGCATCAAAGCATTGTCAGAATACATTCAGTCGTCTGGGAGGTCGAAACTGGATCGAGGGGTTCTAAAGCCGATTTGATTCAGTGAAACGTCCACTGCAGTGTTTTGGGGCAGTTCCGTAATGGATACGAGGCATTAATAATGGCAGCTATTTGATCCCCGAATCAATTTGAACTTCCTCGGCAATAAAAAATATCAATCAAACATTTGATCCTACATTAGATGAAAAAATAAAAGAAAGGAAAACAGACTGTTTCTTTTCACGAATCGATTTATATACGAGTTCTGAATGCATAGTCCATAATGTATCACAAGTTGGAAAAATTACAGTATGACAATTCAAGATATTTATGATATGATAATATCATGTTAAACAGTGTCCTTGTCCACTTGGCTATTGCTTTTAAGTTGTTCTTTATATAATCTTATAGTTCTTACCACTTTTTTATTCATTATATCAGCTCATTAAGGCCTAGATGAAAGTCTAGCAATAAAAAATACACAATTCAAGTAGAAGATGATCCTTACAAAGTAATTCATTTGCTATGACAAAAAAAGAAAGAAAGAGAAAGAAAAACAATTATGTCAATATAAAGACAATCGAATTAATGATCCTTCCTTTAAGTGAATTTCCTTCTAAAGAACGAATTTCCCCGTACATTGTTTTGAACAGGTATACATATCACATTTATAAATATAAAGTACACACGATCGTCAGAAAATAAAGCCATACATCAATAAAAGATAAAACCCTGTAAAATGTATCTGACACTGCTGAGTGAATGGCGATGCAACAACAACAACAATAATAATAATAATAATAATAATAATAATAATAATAATAATAATAATAATAATATCGCCGATATTGCATAGCCTATATATGGTGAAATGAGGTTTTGGACCTTCAGATCCGCTCCTGGAATGTGCAGGCGCTGCGACCTTGAAGTTCACCCTATCTCTCTCACACACAACCTTTACAGCAAAGGGTTTGCCGAATAGTACTGTAAACGGTCTCTGTTCAACTTTTTTTCCTTCATTCTCCTGTTTTGAAACCAGATTTTTACTTGACGGTCGGTGAGGTTAAGCATCCTGGATAGCTGCAGCCTCTTCTCTTTGTTTATGTAAACGCTAAAGAAAAATTCTCTTTCCAGTTCCCTTATTTGATACTTGGAGTAGGGGCATCTCTTCTTGCGGGTTTTTTGTCCATCTGAGAGGAAAAAACAATATATAGAGAGAGCAGGCAATTATTGATCAGTAAAATAAACCCCAAAAAACAAAGTTCTCGTTTTAAATTAACTTCAGACTCTTGAGGCTGTCTGTAGTTGACATTTTGTAAAGGTGCACTTTGCTGCTTTAGATGAGTTATATTCAAACAAATCTCATCCAACACTGTCACAAATGTTGTAAATGAAAGTTGTAAATGATAAAAAAAAAAAAAATAAAATAAAATAAAAAAAAACATCGGGGAAAGGTCAGTTTTATGTATATTTTTCTGTAATTTTACTTAAAAAGAAAAGTTTCGTTTTGTGATGAGTATGCTACAGTTACATGCGTAAATGTTGTATACATAAAAATCACAGATCTAAAGAAGACTTAAAAGACTTAAGAGAGGAAATGCCCCATCATTCACGGCCAATTTCAACCTTAAAGCACGTGATCCTGCGTTTATAACAAAGTTTTGTTAGAGTAAATCTACAGGCCCTCCATAAACCTTATATGCTTATAAAACAGCACATAAAATGTTTAACAGGGGCGCGCGAGATTACAAACTTTCTCCCATAACCGACTCAAGTGTTCATACGTACTTGTGCTCGCGTATTTTTCTTCGTTGTTGCCGGAAGACGATTCGGGACTGCTGGTCTCCTCGCGGCGATCTGCGTCCTCGAGGTCTCGGCATTGCTCTGTCCCCGAGCTTAGTGCTGCCGCAGCTGCTGGAGGGGCTTTATTGCTGCTAGATCTGCTCGCTGCCTGCTCGCTGCTATGATTATCCACGTTGCCGTAAGCCGTTTCGAAAAACTGATCAAAAGCTTGGGGCAAAACTCCGTTCCTTCCGACGCTGCCATACACGCCGGAAGCATGTCCGGAACCCGAGTGGTAAACAGCCGAGCTGTTTTTCGAGAACATGTCCCCTAAAGTCCCGGGGTTCGGAAGACAGTCTCGGTGCACAATGTCTTCTGGCGCGTAGCAGTGTGGCAGATTGGCCCGGTGGTGCCACTTGCTGGCAGGGTCAATGGCATAGTCTCTGAACGCTACCTCTCGGACGGACTGAACCTGGGGCAGACTAGACGATGAGTAGGAATATGTCATGGGGCAAGTAGACGGGGTCTGGGGCAGAAAAGGAGGAAGGCTGGAAAAGTCCGTTCCAGAAACATAGTAAGTGCAGTTAGGTAAATACATATTAGAACCAACGGGCACGCGCTCATCATAATCCATCATCTAATGGCCCGTACCAATGCGCCGGTCCTGCTTCACATCGTTGTGCCGAGCAGAGCTCTAGTGGGTTTGGAGCGCAATCGCCGAGTACAAATTTTGAGCAGTGAGGTGACGTGGAGATCCATCTCCATCCATTGCAGAGAGCTGAAAGTCATGTGACCATGAGCAGAAATTGACATCTACTCCTAAGTGTAGGCTATATTGTGCCAGCATTTGGAAATGTGCTGCAAAAAGAAACATTTTATTGATAACCACGCAAACTTGATAAAGTTTGTTTGCATTTCTTTCCGTAGACTTTTGTTTTGTTTATCCATCCAAATAAGCTACTTAGAAAAAGACCGATTCCACGTACCTATGAATGTTATATGCTCTGTAAATATAAGAGCAGGCTGCACGAGAATTTCAACTGTTGTGATTTTATATTATTGTCCTTTTTCAGTCATGCATAGAATTGCTGTAAATTTTGTATACCACAGCTTCTTCTTTCTAGGGTATTATTTGCTGAAAGGGAAATTCTGTCATTAAATCCATTCCCAATTTGCCACCCTCTTATTTGGTTTTACGACTCATTTACGGGAATTAATTTATTCAGACCAATTTATCATAGAACGCAATAGTATATGGTTGGCCACTCGGGTATATTTTTCAAGGGTTAAATGGAAGTATTTGTGGAGTTTGCGTACATTCGTTGCAGTTTTTCTAAGTGTTATTAGTAAATCCAGGTTTCTCTCTGTTCGCCTGTATGCGGTTATTTGAACTTATATAATATGTGTAACACGGTCGTTTAGTCATAGGCTACAGAAGTTAATTCACTACCCTTATCCGTGCAAATGCAGGTCGTGCATCAGACGGAGGTGTAAATGCAGCTATATTCAGGAACATAATATTGTGATTCTCCAGGCTATCCGTTTCCTTAATGCACGGAGCACCACTTGCTGAAATCATCAAGTTTATTTAAAATTAAAATGTTATCATTGGTTGTATGAATTTTCCGGAAAGAACTACCGAAAGAGCTGCCTTGTCCTGTCTGGCCTCAAGCAGTAGTGGAGGAATCGAGTGGTCTAAACACGGTTTAGGGCCATAAAGTTTTAACTTGGACTGCGGCCCTGTTAAAATTACATTGGCCTCCATAGAGAACGACGGCTGATGGTATCCTTATGTAGGCGTTCAGGCCTATGGGGATAAATGTGGGTTGCTTTAAAGACAATACCCCGAAAGAAGAAGGTGATAAACAAACTTCAGTCTGATCTGTTCAATAATTCGCATGTCCTACTTCAAGTATTGATTTGTTAGACTTTCTCCACCAGGTATTCAGTAAGTATTATTCACGGCCAAATTTCTTTCATGCTATTGCGACTTTTAAAGCTTCAGTGAGGGCAGGGTGGGAACCAACACTAAAGGAAGCCGGAGATATAGGCTCTTTTATGGCGGGTTTTAGCTGCAGTAGCTTATTGTCCGCACAGACAAGCCGAGTGCGACTAGGAGACACCACCTACATGGGCTTCGTGAACTTCAATTAGACCTGAAGTCACGGGTAAAGGGGGATTAAACAGAGCCTCCAGCTTCATCTAAAATATCTGGTAGGATACACACGCGTTTCAACATTTATGTTTAATAGTCAGATGCAAAATCATTGTGAGCAATGATCTATTCATATTGTGCATGTTTAAATTTGTTAAATATTTTAGTATTTTTGTTGACAGTCGAAACTAGTTTATAGAACGGTTCTACCACGCGAGCCACCCTCGCTGGAATAAGAGAGCTCAGGTTCACGTTGATATGGATATAATTCATGTTCAGCTGTGCAGTGTGTGTAGACGAAGCTGTGTGCGGCATCAAGTACACTATAAAGAGCGAATATTTCTAGAAATAAATAGCATAGACACCAGTTTTTGCTTTTTAGTATGAAAACCACTTTAAATGTACGTTTTGTTTTGTTTTTGTTCAAATGCAATTGTATTTTTGAATGGCAAATAATAATTGGTCTCCTCTATAGTTCAGATTAATTTGTCATCGTTTCAAGGAAACCAAGATCGAAGAAATGATTAAGGCCCCCATCACCAAAGACATACACAAGGGGCGCTCAAATACTTAATTCTTCTATTGAGCATTTCAAGTAGATGCTTCGTTGCTTGTATAATACAATATATGCTAGATATCTTGTACAAGACTGCTTGCATGTCTAGGAGTGTGTGGTAAAATAATAAACGCATTAACGCCTACACACACCCGGAAGAAAAATACTTGGCCTATAAACTGAAATTAATTTGCTCATTATGCTAGACTGTAGTTAACAAATGAATTATTCTTTAGAATTATTGCCTTCTGTATTTTTATTTGGATTATTCTTATTATTTGGAAAAATGGATATATTCAAATACAAAATGTAAATAATGTACAAATAAGTAAAAATATATAATGTGATTGTTTCCTTATTCCCTTTAATGGAACTGTTTTCACCCGTCTGCGTTTTTGTTTGATTATTAAATGGCAATATATTGATCCGTAGTTTCTTTCTTTCTTTCTTTCTTTCTTTCTTTCTTTCTTTCTTCCTTTCTTTCTTTCTTTCTTTCTTTCTTTCTTTCTTTCTTTCTTTCTTTCTTTCTTTCTCTTTAATCTTTATTTATTTATTTTATTTATTTATTTGCTTGCTTGCTTGCTTGTTTATTTATTATTTCATATCTCCTGACAGAAATAATGTATAATCATGAAAACTTTCTGAATAATAATAATCATCAAAATACTTTCAATGTCTTATAAAACGATGTTTCCAAACCCTTTAGCAAGGCTAAATTGCCATTGCTTCTTTGGTGTCTGTGTTGTGGGAGGTTTTGCTGATTTTAGTGGTGTGTTTGGGGGCCACGGGCACTGTCTGAACCCAAACCCAACCTTTGCCTTGCACTTGTTCCCGCTCCAAAAGGTAGACAGCCATAAGTGGACATCATTTTAATACATTTTAACATGTTAATATATTTTTAATGAATATGTTTGTTTGTTTAACTTTTTAGGCTACCACTTTGTCAGCCGAGAAGATCAGAAACAATTAATGTTAACAATAAATGTGAAGTATGAAATGTGAAGCATTTCACTTTAAACACCGAAATTGCTCTGTATTTAAAAAAAAAAAAAGAAGAAGAAATAGATATTTATTAAAATATATTGTAGTATGAGTGAGCTTGTCGTAAAATGTACACAGGTATTACTCAGTGAAGTTGTACAGATTTTCATTGCAAATAGATTTATATACGATGATTAATGTTTATAATATACAGAAACACGTGCAATCCAATTGGACAAGTTAAGGTATTATTATTATTATTATTATTATTATTATTATTATTATTATTATTATTATTATTATTATTATTGTCATAAGAAGGAAATTTCCACCAATTACAGTGCAGTGCGCATCTTTGTGTCTGCAAATCTATTTAAGAATTTCGGAAATATCGGAAGCCCTTGGAACCGGATCACACACGTAAGATTTCAATGTATAGTCTCTTCAGGTGCAAGGTGATAGGAGCTGAAAGGACGTGAGAGCTAAGTCTCCCAGTTTCGGAATGATTTCCTTTAATTCCACAATTACTTGGTTTAAAGAAGAATGCGCGCTGAAGTATATGCTCTTGGTTTGTCTTAAGATTTATTTTTTGTACTCACACTAATGTCTCACATTGACTCTTAATTAATTTGGTCACAAATATAAATGCCGTGTCCATTCGTATATGTTTCTCACGGAATTATATAGATTTATTTCTAAATGGGTTATGAAATAAAAAATAAACCATTTCGCATTATAAAAGCATTAAACAGTTGCACCAACTACAATTTAAACACTGTCCATTTGTACAACAGGTGGCAATCAAACATACAGTAACAAAATCTTTCTTAAACTAATTCTAATGTGTATTTGAATCTAATATGAATTTAACAAATAATGAACACATTTAATCTGTATTTTGAAATAAACTTATATAATATTACTGTATAATAATAAATTCAATATTCTTTACTAATGTTATTTCGTTAATGTTGTTGTTTTTGTTGTTGTTGTTGCGTCTGATTATTATAAAATGTCAGATTAAAATAATGCTAGTATTTAAACAAGTGTAAATGCTGGCTATAACTAATGCTATTTTATTTTATACAAAATAAATAACAGCGTTTTTATTTAGCTTTAATTGTCATACCAGATGAGATGATGATATAGTGTTGTTTAATAAATCCCTGGTACATGAAAATACCCTTTAATCAATCTCAAATTCATATATAATTTATTAATGATCAGTACCATTTTATCATTTTGACATAAAAACGTATTTGCCTTATATGGGAGCGTATTTTAGCAGACGATTAAATCGTATACTACTAACAATTACTCGTATAGATTTTATAGGAGTAGCACTATTATAACAGTAGATAGTGATGTGCTAGAGGTAGGAGAAGAAGCAACGTAATTAACCTTACTGTGGGCCTGTTAAAATAATGACTTGAATTAAAAGATGTACAGTGAATAACAACTGTTTTTTTCTCAGAGAGGTTCAAATATACGCAAATAAACAATTATTCAGTAATGTTAGATATGTTTGAATTCTGCTTCTTAATAAAGTTTAGAACAGATCATCTTGCATTGCTTGCCTTATTTACTGTATGATTTATTTTAGTATATTAATCACTCTTAAAGAATGTACAACAGTAATAAATGATAGGCGCAAGGACAGTTTTTAAAATAAATGCTGTTTTTAATTCTACCTTTGGGTGGCAGCAAACGCTCTGTTTGTTTCTATCCGGGTACTTTCCTGCATCATTGCTTATTGGTTGATTTTCTGTGATATCTTTCTGCTGCAGTGCAGGGGCCAAGGAGGGGAATATCCGCGTCCTTTTACTTAGACCTTCATGTGCAACATCGGATCAATGAGTGAGGAATGCATCACCAGGTTGAATTTATACGTACATACATACATACATACATACATACATACATACATACATACATACAAAATATATATACAAACACCACAAAACACAAACAAAGAAGATTTGTGACAAAATACTTCGTCACAGAAATGTATCTGCACACTTCGAACCATATAAAATAAATGTGTGTTTTTGCACTAAATGCTCACGAATTTTATTTATATATATATATACATATATATATATATATATATATATATATATATATATATATATATATATATATATATAATTCTTTTTATACTGTTATACTGTTTTTATACATAAAATTATACACACACACACACACACACACACACACACACACACACACACACACACACACACACACACACACACACATATATATATATATATATATATATATATATATATATATATATATACAGAGACATTACAGACACAGAGACACTATATAATCCACCAATCTGGTACAAATAGGTACATTTGGTGTATATATATATCTATATATATATATATACACACACACACATTATATTAGACGAGTGTGGGAGAATTTTTTGCAGTTGTTTTGTCTTTTAAGTCGCTTTTTATTCACCACTTCAAAAGCTGACCACGTTCATTTAAAACATACGGCACCAATTTCTTTCCTTTTTTCTTATTTCCTGCATCTTTGTGAAGGTTCTACTTTAATTTTGAGTTTTGTGTTTCTTTTTAAGTGTTATACAATGAGTAAAATAATTAATAAAAATGAAATGCTATCACCTTCACCTTGTTTTCTCATTTTTTTGTTTAAACAGCCTAGCTTTTGCCTTAAGAGACACTTTTGTCCACTTTTGTTTTTGATTAGATGTTTAGATGATGTTTATTCATCTAAAACACACACACACACACACACACACCTTATACACCTTACTGTTCTGTTATTAATTCCTGACTTTGTATCATACTTATTAAGCTTCAAAACTTAAAAGCTTTAATATCTTAAAATCAACATTATTGAGATATATTTAATCAAGATATTAAAGTGTGTGTGTGTGTGTGTGTGTGTGTGTGTGTGTGTGTGTGTGTGTGTGTGTGTGTGTGTGTGTGTTTGGCTGTCTGAAATCTTTCGTCTTTTTGTTGATAATATGGCAAATAAGTGGGGATTTTACAATAATGATGATAATGTGATATTTAAAACATTTTAATTTTATGCTATGTTATTTTAAAATTAAAGACCGTTTAATGTCTCGGTGTCTTTTTAAGTTCTGCGTATTTGAATTTTATCTTATCAGCCGTTTTCCTATTTATTTCATATGTTATATGATTAAACAGCAAAAGCAAATACCTATAGAGTTTTTGCGGAAACTGGAAACGCAACAGCTTGAACATAATTTTGTATTTCGTAAAATTGTTCTGGCTGATTACATTATTTTCCCAGGTACATGTACTTTTCCAGGACAATACAGGATGCTTATCACGTAATACATTTAATTTAACGCGTTTACTTAACAGGAAATCAGAAAAAAACGGATTTAATTACATTATGGAGCTCATTAGGCCCATAATACAATGTTAGGTGTTGCTACAAATATAGCAATCTATAGTTAAATCTCTTATTATAGGTCTGCATTATCACAATCACTATTACAATAAACCTCACAAAATGACAACGCAATAGAATTGACACCTCCAAAAGTTGACTTATTGTTTTTAATATGATATTCGCAGTACGACAGAATTAATTGCTTCAATACTTGAATAAAAATGTTCTGTAAAACCCTCTTTTGTAGCCTACTTTCAGGGACGCGGGACGTTTGTCTGAACAAGTGGCTTATCCATGATGCGTCTTACACTTTGTTTTACATAAGGAAATGTTATTCAACAATTTTTGGCTGTTGTCTGTAATAACAATACCTGTTTATTTGTTGTATCGTGTTACTTGCAAAATATACACTTCCGCGTACACTACACTGCCCTGATATTACACTTATCGTATCATTTGCACCGATTGTTGATATTGTCCTCTGTACAAAGTCCCTGTGTTGTCTTTTAATTTTAGATTTCACCTTAATCCTGGAAGCTCCGTATTTCTGCCCATTGCCGACGTAGATGCAACGACTCAAGTCTACCACTAGATGGCAACATTGTGGTTTTCAGTCAGGTTTCAATGTGTCATATTAAATAGTTTCTTTCTTTTTTTTTACCTGTATTTCGTAATATAGGTGTAGATTGAAAGTAAAAACACATTTACAATGCTGAAATTACCTAGGTATAACGATGAGCATTTTTTTTACTCATTACTGGAAATATTAAAATTGGGAGTTTTATTGGAATATTGTTTGCAGCAACAAATAAACCTAGCGGGGTACACACATTGAACAAACTGTGAATAATTATATTTCTACCTAAAATCTTTAAGATACCATGTAGTCATATCTAAGTTGTTTATTTATTTACATAAACTAGTAATGTATTGGCGGTCTGTAGCTGGGGTCATCAGTTTCCAGAATTAGGCGTCTTTAAGCCTCAAAATCACCAAATTGAGGTGGACTCCGGACCTCCAGGACTTGGGTAGATGACCTCTGGTCTATAGCCTTAACAACATGTTCTTGCAACATTGGGTTAATTGTAGCTTCATGTTACTGAACCTAGACACAGCATTTGTCTCCCGCGCAATTACAATTAACACAATGGTTTCATGTTTCAATACGAAACGGAGTTTATGTGTCGAGTAGCAGTGGCAAAAACAAAAAACAAACAAAAAAAACAAAGAAATTGTGTATAGGCATACAGATGTTTTGACAGTCTATTTGCTTCCTCATCACGATCACCGTGTAACATATATGGTCTTCAGAGTTAAGCAGAATGTTCTTTTTTTCTTGCATGGAAGCTATAAGCTACAAATCTCAGCACAGTCACTCCCAGAGGAACATAATAAATAACGAAGTGGTTCCTTCACTCTGTCCGTCTCAAATTCTGTAGCCCCTTAAGTGATGCTCTTGAATTTGTTGACCACCTTCTTCTCCTTTACCCTCCTGTTCTGAAACCAGATGGTGACCTGACGCTCGGTTAGGTTTGTGTGAGCAGATATCCGTCTCCGTTTATCCTTCGTGATGAACTTATTGGCCGCATATTCGCGCTCAAGTTCTTTCAGCTGGACTTTGGTATAAGGGACGCGCTTCTTCCTCCCGCGTCGAATGGAAGCGCCATCACTTCCTGACACATTGTCTGGGGGCCGAGGGGAAAAATAGTGTTAAATCGATGGCAAAAACTAATAGGAAAAATATTTACGAATATGTCCATTCATCCAGATCATTTCTCTATCTTCAAGTTTAATCTAATTTATATATGGGGGAAAGAACATAGGCATCGAGATCAAGTTAAACCGATAAATATATATGAATAAACTCATGCGACGAAGATTATATTTAACTAAGGGAGACTGCGTATTGAACCATAAACGCTGTGTCTGATATATATAGTTTAAACCTAACGCTGCAAAACGTTGTATATAAATGTAGATTGAAAATGTTCTCCCATATCCAAATAATACTGTTATATACTGATTCACTCTTTAACAAATGTTATTGTGACTAAAAACAGGTTAAATGGATGCATTAGCTAAGTAGGCCTAATACCTTGAAGAGACGACTTCCAGAGATGACTGGATTGGGTCTGCTCCTTTGGGCAGTACACAGGGCTGTTCCAGCTGTTCGTGATGGTCCAAGGCTGGTGGTAAGTTTCCACGGGCAAAATTGACTCGTGTCTCGGTTCTGGAGCAGAGCTTAGAGCAGGCACGACTGGCACGTCCAGATAACTGGGCACAGGTTGGTAAGGTCCGGACGAGTACCCCTGATAGAAAGTGAACTCCTTAGCTCTAGAAGAAAACTCCTCTCCGGAGACAGACGTCTCCATGTACTTATCTGCGTAAGAGGCAGGCTGCGCGCAAGACTTCACTGCGCCGTGATGTGATACTCGGCACGGATAATAGCCACTACCGAAATATCCATAGGGCAAAGAAGCAGCACCGGGGGAGTTCTGCGCCGCCGAACACGGGCTGCACTGCTTGACAGGTTCCGTCACGCCAGATACAGGCACTTCACTCGATCCATAGGGTGCACCGGGAGCAAGAGAAGTCGGGTGGGCCACGAGATTCCGGCACTGGTTGGCGGAGAAATTGCTTCCCGCGAATCCCTCCATGTTCTTGCTCACGTCGTCTGAGCAGCCGCTGTCACAGAGAAACATCACCGGCTCGATCCAGCGGGAATGGAGGAGCAGAGATGCTGTCATAGCACGACCAACATTGAGCCTTTTCCAGCTCTTTCAGGAATCCCCACGACTGTAAATATGCGACGGTGAACTTGAGAGAGTAAAGCGACGCTCACGCGCCCGTGCAGACTAAACGCAAACGGTTATTGGACGAAGGGAAGCACGTGATATGCAAAGGAGGACGATAAGCGTGCAAGGCAGAAGATAATGCAAAGCACGGGCATGATTTTTTTCACCACTGAAATGAGATAAAGAAGAGAGGCTAATTATCTGTAGTAGTTCAAGATTTGACTGAGAACCAAGAGGAGTTCTATTAATATTTAAACTAACCTCTCGAATTTCTAGTTTTTTAATATATTATTTATTTATATATAACATATAATATATATATTAATATTAATATTATTATAATATTAAGTGTATATATATATACAAATATATATACATAATTGATTTTTAGATTTGCTTTTCAAGTGAGCAATGTTATTTTTTCGTGTTTCTAATACTAATGCACGTTCAGTAAATAAACTCAGAGTTAAAATAACATTTTCATGACTTGTCAGATGGACTTCGTTTCCTCTTTTAGAAAGTCCATGAGAAAATTTGCTTTGAAATGGAGGGCTGAAACTTTTAAATCCATTATTGAAAACTATAATGAACAGCTAAACTTATTTCCAATTAATACCACTTAATTAAAACAATCGAAGTTCAAAGTGGCAGAAAATATACGACTGGTGACAGGAAAGCAAACAAAGCAGCAAAGTTCCTTCCTAAAAATGTCTCATTGCAGCAAATCACATTCACCTATTTATCTGTATATTTTAAGAACTTGCGGTGTTCTGGTCAGAATTTGGCAGTGCCAGAGTCCAGAAGAGTTTAGGCACGGCTGGAGGCCAAGGTCAAGTTGAAAGTTACAGTCTAGCCAAGGCGCTTTCCGTGTCACTGAAGCCTTTGACCGTCTGACAGGAAACGACCACACATCTTTTTCAGCATTGTAAAAAACAGGGGGATGAAAACAGGTACTGATCTGTTTGGTTTTCTTTACTGGATTTTTCCCCAATTCTGACCAATGAGCCAACTTGGTTAAGGTGTCAGAAGCACTATACCAATTCCAGAGAGACATAGGAGACGAGTTTCAGTCTGGGCCTGAAAAACTGTATTGTAAATAGAGTGGCCTGAAAGAAAGTATATTATTACATTTCGAAAACCAACTGTGAATTAAACCGTCTTTTAATTTTCGAATGTAAATGTAACAAAAAGAAAATGTTTATTTCTCAGTAATAGACATCCATTTCACGATTGCAAATCTCGTTTGTTATTAGAACTTTGAAGAGAAACTGAAGAGAAGAGAATTACAGTAAGTTATCCTGTGACAATTTCATTAAAACTACAGTGTGATTTTGTTATGTGATTGAATACGAGCAGTGTTAAGAACAAATTAAATTACTATTTCTGCATAGCATATTCAGGCCTATTAACTTACAACAACTGCTACAACTTCTATAACAATTATTATTATTTATTATTATTATTATTATTATTTATTATTATTATTATTATTATTATTATTATTATTATTATTATTATTATTATAGTAGTTGATTATGATAATGATGATGTACTGTCATGGTGCTACTACTACTAGATCCTACTACTGCACTAATAATTGTAGTATAATAATAATAATAATAATAATAATAATAATAATAATAATAATAATAATAATAATAATAATAATAATACGTGAAATAGTGAAAAAATAGAATATACATTGTTTTTTTTAGGTCTCCTAAAATGTTGTGCTAAATGGGTCTAATATTGTTCTGACCTAAACCTATAAACCTCCTTAGTAAAATATAAAAATAAAAACCTGGATCCGTTTTTGAGCTGTTCTTAAAATGAGTTAGGAGCTGTTTTGTTGGCAAAGACTACACTTTCCCTACCTCCACGATCTGGAACACAGACGTCAGATGTTTTTTTTTTTGTCCCATTTAATATTTCGTTGTATTTCCGATATAACATAGGGCAAGGGAGAAAATGTAATTTGGTGTATACTAAATAAGTAAGCTCATATGTGCTCCTCAAAACATTTGGGATTCGACGCGGCCTAAGCTACATTTAGACTGAATCCTCCTTATGCCATTCAGGATTAATTTTAATTTTGCTATAGGTTAGTTGTCATTTTAAAGTTAGTTGTTTAAGGTAACTGTATAGCAATAGGCAATAGAAATATATTTTGGGGAAGCAATTTTTGGGTTGGCGATAAGACAATTCAATTATTAAGATGGAGCGGTGAATTATCTGTTTTTAAAGCAGACGCTATTGGACATCTCAGCATGAAAATGAAGAGGCCTGTAAGCCACAACACACACTATGATAGATTATGAACGTTTAGAAGTCATTCTTGTCTAGTAGGCAGATTTAATACCTAAAGCTTCATATATTCTGGATTATAGGTATTATATATCATAACATTTACTCAATTTGACCATGAGAAAAGATTCAGCAATACTGCTGTCAGATTACAAAAATAATAAAGTTATGGCAATCGGGTTAATAATATTTTTGTTTTTTTGTAAAACCTGTTTTACTGTTAGGAAGAAAGTGCATTTGTCTAAATCGGATTAACGGATTTATAGCCTATCATTTTAGACATAATTAATTTGTTCTTCAAATCGGAACGTTCCTTTTGTAAACTGTTATAGTACTCATTATAGAAAACAGTCTCCCTAGGCAATTTTTCGGGTTTATTTATTTAGCTGCCGTGTGATTGAACAAAAAACACCTAATCAATGTTTTCTCTTTAAGGATTGAGGGATATATAGCTAGATATATGGCTAGATGTATAGACAGGCAAACATTTGCATTCAAAGTAAATGAAGTACATAAGAATTTTATATATATATTTTTATTATTACTACTACTACTACTACTACTACTACTACTAATAATAATAATAATAATAATAATAATAATAATAATAATTAAATATTATTATTTTCATCATCATCATCATCATTATTATAGGTTATTTATTAATAACAGCACCTGTACTAAATCAAACATTATATCTTCTTCAAATTTGTTTGTTTGCCTTTTTTTTGTCGTTGTAGTCATTTTCTGTTTTTCTGAAAAAATACAATTAAATAATTTCAAGTAGCCTACACTGGCGACGATCTTTCATCCTTTCTGAAAACATCCAAAATACTATGCAGACTTGATTTAGGGCCTATAGAAAATGAACTGTGACAAGAATTTCTGATTCTGAATCTAACATATTATATCTGTCTGTTGTGGTCTTGGTATAACATATTTCTATTTAATTTATAACCCAGAACCGTATGATTTAGTACACGATTTAATCATATCAATTTAAACTATTTTATGATCAGCTACAGTAGAAAGTGAACCAGTGGGTGATCAGAAGTTAACACATACGTTACTGATGCACTATTTACAACCAGCATCAAAGCATTGGCATATTTATGCTACTATTAATAAGCATAATGCATTAATACATATGTGATGTGTAGTGCAAAATGGTAATTCTATGTAATCTGAGGGTTCTCAGTGGTTTTTTTTGTTTGATAAATATTGGTAGATCTAATGCCCTTTTCTTTCTTTTTCTCGTTGTTTTGGTTTATCAGAAATTGCCTAAATATTCAGTTATTCGTCCGGTAGCCTTAAGGTTAAGTATACATCCATAACATTAAATTATTTGAGTTTACGTTTTAGGGTTTTAAAATATGCATTAGGTGATAATACCGTGCCCTCTGTATTGCTGTGGGGGAAGGGGGTGTCGGTAATAATTGTTAACATATATGGCAACTAATTAATAAAAGTTTGTACTTAATGCGTATTTCACATGACGTGGGCTTTCCCATCAAAACAATTATATCCGGTGATCTGCAACTAGAGATTAATAATCCACAGTAGTTATTAGCACACGTGCATCCTGAGTAAAAAAAAACACTGTAAAAGAAGAGTTGTTTAACATGGTCAGTGGTTAGTCATTTTATGTAAATGTATTAATGCCCAAGGCTGTTTTTAAGACTCGTTAGTGTTGCTAGAATATTAGACTAGACATTAGAAAGGAGAAGGTTCCTGTGTTAATGTGACAACTATGTGGCTTTTTCATTATTATCTCTCGAAGCAAAAATAATGTTTTGCAAAATTGCACAAACGGCATCCTACATTTTAGTCTAATTTATTTATATATATTTTGGAAATCATGCAAATCACAGATTTGTTTACTCTATAAAAAAGTTATTCTAAGTCTGTAGTTATTGTAAACAACAAAACAACAAAAAAAATTTTTAATGTATTAATATTATTGTAGTTTTATTAAGTATTGTTTCTGCTTTTTGACAGGATGGAGTTTAATCATCCTCAGCAGATGAGCACTGCATTTCAATAACATGATTTCGGGTTTGGAGAAATTTCTCAGCAAAATTACCAATCGGTCAGAAAGCTGGTTACCATGAAGCGGTTCTAACAAACATAAAGGAGCCTTAAAGATAAAAGACGTTAAAGCCATAGACATTTTCATTCTTTCCGTTTTAATTTCTCCGGAGAATTTCGTTTCATAGGTCTATCTGAATCAAAGCAGGGCTGAAGTACCATAGTCAATACTGAGTGGCATGAAGAAGGTCACATAGAAACAAGATAACCATAAAGTATAGAGTAAAGCAATTCAAACGAACAGTGGTTAAGCACGCTGAGTGTAGGCGAACCCCAGCACAAAGCTCTGTTTGGAAAAACTGTCAGCTAGATAAGGCAGCACTTAGTCCTCCTCGCTTAATGGACTTTTTATGGGTTTGCCTTGTGATCATGTGACATCTGGCATCAGAACCTCTGTGTGGTTCTCTACAGGCTTAGGATTTAAGCACGCCGATACTTATGTTCCTGTTCTTTTTCCTGAGGAAGTGTGTGTGTGTGTGTGTGTGTGTGTGTGTGTGTGTGTGTGTGTGTGTGTGTGTGTGTGTGTGTGTGTGTGTGAGAGAGAGAGAGACAGACAGACAGACAGACAGACAGACAGACAGACAGACAGAGAGGGAGGGAGAGAGAGGGAGGGAGGGAGATATCTGCTATAAGTACGTCTGTGCACCTAAATTAAATTGAATAATCAGTTAAAATCATTTAACTGATCATTCCATTAGGCAAAAGCACAACCCCATATTTTGTGCTATAATTTGTCAAAATAACAGTTACATTATTTTGCAATTCTTGTACAATTAATCATTAAGGCTTTACCACACGTATAATTACATCAAGCCTGCAACAAATTGAATTCTCCAAGTATCACTATCGTCATAGTCACAGTGACTATATGCCTAAATAAAATGCTTAATCCACTCAAAGCTCAAGTCAATGATTTATTTGGCATGCCTTGCAAAAGTAAAAGGCTAGACTTGTGCTGTATGATGTAAACCTCCCTTCCGTTTTGTGTGTCTTGTTTGTATCCACAGTCCAACAGCAGTAATCGGAGGAAGGCCCACCTTAAAGTCTAAAAAAGGAACATTTTGTTGGGATGTCTGAGTGCCTGACCAACATTTATTGGGCAAAAAAGCGAAAAGAAAGCTGCACAAAGTAAGACAAAGGTAACCGTGTATAAGGGAAAGAAATCAAATGCATACTGCAAACCATGTTGAAAATAGTGGCAAAGAAAACTAGCATTATAACAAATAATAAAACAACAACAACAACAACAACAAGAGTAATAATAATAATAATCATAATAATCATAATAATCTTAATAATCATAATACTTTTCACCTTTAAGGAAAATCACATATATTTCATTTCATATGTGACAATAATATTCACATATTATTATTCAACTACGCCGAAGGTGCATTTCACCCATGTTATGCATTAAAACTTGAGAACGATAAATACGTGAAAATGAAATATGTGAAAAGAAGCTAATATAAAAAAAGTTGACGAAAAACATGAAAAATTGGATAACCGGAACTGCATTCCTTGCATGAGAAAAAAGACACTACCTGTGAAATATGAAATTGTGTTGAATTATTCAGTTATAAAGTCCGTGTGACTTTGCATAAGAGTATCTACTGTATATCGGATGAAATAAGTACAAAAGAAAAAAAAAGAAAAAAAAGGCACAAATAACAAGCTGCCACCTATATCAGTTTCATCTATTACTGTAGGGAAAATGTTATGGTACCTGTACAAATATGCTCACAGGTTGTGCAGTCAATCAATTTAGTTTATAATGTCAGTCTGCAATGTTGCTCCAAGACTCTCTCTCTCTCTCTCTCTCTCTCTCTCTCTCTCTCTCTCTCTCCCTCTCTCCCCCCCTCCCCCCTCCTTGCCCTGTCTGTCTGTCTCTCACTCTTTGTTTGGCATTGGTGGTATGCAAGGAGTGCAAAGGTGAGGAAATCAAAAGGAGACTGGGAGTTCCCGTTAAGCCTGTTTGGGTTTGTCATTCCTAACTTGACAGTGCGCTTGCTTTATAGAACACCGTCAAATAAAAATGTACAGATTTAAGCATAAACACAAGCAGCTGAATTCTCTTTTCAATCCCAAAACTCAGTCAAAGTGGAAACATGATGACGTCATCTACGAAATATGATAGAAATGCCATTTGTACTCCCGTTCACCCTCCACGCCGCACGCTTTGTCGTTTCCATTTGCCTTAAGGTTGATTTGTAACCAGGGTGAAAACAGCATTGTTTACAGGATTTACACTTTATAACCGTCATATTTGGAAGCCTGGGGTGCAAAAACTGGTCTGATCTATCTAAAGACCTATCCAACTGTGTGCGCGTCGCGTGAGTCGCAGTCCCCAGCCGACCCTCCACCACCTCTACTCCCGCCCCCATACACATACCCCACCTACCACTATGTATCTGCTTAAACCAGGCATTAGACAACTCATTTTAATTTAAATAAATAAATAAATAAATAAATAAATAATAAATAACAAAAAAGCTTTACCCAACTGAAAAATAATAACTCACTATTATATCCGATTAAACATTGAAATCATGAGAAATAATAAATAATGAATGATTCATTATTCATTATGAATCCGGCATAACGTTACAACAGTATAACAGTTAAGAAGCAGCTCAAATGTACCTTTTTTAACTAACTCACTGTTAACTAATATATGTAGGAATTGCAACCACCTTTTTTTAGTAACATCCCCCCAAATAAACTTAGAATTTAGATAGAGTTATTTTGGTCAGCACTGGCTATCAACATTATTTGGGCTAATTGGCTAACTTTTAATTTTTGTTTATGTTTATTGACTTCACATTATGTAGAAAAATGCAAGTTAAATTAATTAAACTAGATTGCAAATTAAGTTTAATGTAAACAAAATACATTTCATGCAGTTGCAGGTCATTTATTTTTCGTTTGTTCCATATTGCGCATTAAGTTGCAAAAAACAACAAAAAAAAGCAACAAAAACTCCTAATTGTTGTATACCATTATAGTTCAAAGTGTGTGTGTTTCTGTGTTATATGTGTGTGTGCTTTATTGTAATATTTTATTTCTTTTTTTAGGTTAATAAGTTAAACATGGCTGATTATTTACTCCGATTTACTGCATTCAAATTCAAATACAAGCACCGGATAGTTTATTCTGCTCTTATTTTAAACCATATAACAAATGTTACAAAAAAAAAAAAAAAAAAAAGTTTCAGCTCAAGTTTTTTTTAAAGTTTCGTTCGGTGTAAAAATCTTTACTAAAAACCATTATCTACTTTATTTTTATTGATTGAAAACATAGCGAAAGGCGGGTGCAGAAAGAATAGTTTAGGTAAATTACATGACAGGAAATGACGTACTTTTACCCTTATCATAAAACAAAAAAAAAACCAAAACACCTTGACAGAAAAAAATGTTTTAAAGCGTTTGAAGAGTTATTGTTTAATTTGCCACACATAGTGAAAAAATGTGGTCCTGTTTATATGGTACTTGGACCCCAAGTATTTGGCAACTCAGTAAGGAATGGGCTTTTGATATTTATGCTTAGTCCAATTAATTTTCAAGATAATCATATGGACCATAAAGTGGAAATTTAAAATAACTAATGTTTATTCTTGCAGCACTAAACCTAACTGAATTGATCATTGATTCTTATTTTTCAATTTTCTGGCTGTTCCCAAATTGCTGATCTCTGAACTGTGAGTTTTTGGACAGCGCCGTTACAGAACATGTAATATTAGGGCGCTTTCACACTTTTTCGTCTATTTGTCTAATCCAAATATAACGGAATTATGTGTTTGATTATGTTTCAAAAAACAACTTTGAATGATGGACAGAAAGGGCTGAAATCAGACTAGCAGAAAACTACTGACACGAAAAATTTACCTGTATTGACACAGAAATCACAAAAATCACCAAGCATAGAGAACCGCTGATGAATACATGTTCAGATATAATTTTTACTCTGTCCAAATCACATCAGAACATAATACAAGATAAGACACTGACCGAACAGCAGAAATCATAGAAAATATGAGAACAGGATAATTTGGCGTTCATTAGTGAGTGTGCTAGACTGGAATTCAAGCGTCACCTGGAGGAAACCAGCTTTCACTGTCAGGACACATTTTTCTGCTTTAATTTCAGAGGAGAGACATAAGATTTATGACATGTAGACCTCACTGCAAACCTGTTAAACATGACAGCAATTACTCTGAAAATAAAACTAGAAAAACATCTATTATCTATTAAAACAAAAAAAAGGAGTAAGTGCTATGAAACTGTGTCTTAGCTAGCGCAAGCAAAGGAGTGTTTTTTTTAATAAAATCTAAAAGTGTCACTTCCTCCTTGCAGCTGTGCCAGTTCATTCAGCTGAAACCATAACAGCAATTCCAACATGACCACATATGTTACTGAAAGTCAGACTAAAAGACACAATGCTACAGAATCTGATTAACAAACAAACGTAACTACTGCCTCAGATTCACAGTTTCAAGGGTTAAACATGGGAACATGGTTTGAAAAGGACAGGCCCAAACAGGTAACATGATTCCAGAGACAAGGACTGAACATCTTTAAATTTATAGGTTCATGTCCTATGTTCTACTCTTTCACTCATTTGACTTCATAGACTTGAAGTATTTGGAGATCACACAGGTCACTGTTGCATTATTTGCAAACATTTTTCACGCCAGGTCTTGGTGAGGCAGAAGAGTAGACTTAGGCCACAATAGTGGGTGTCACCCCCTACTGGCCCTCCTCTTCACGCAGGAACTGGAAGACAGAGGAGAAGTCCTTACTGGCATAACCACGTGCACACATCATGCGATAGATCTGATGAGCCAGTGAACCCAGTGGAACTGGAGTCTTCGTATTTGTTGCAGTGTTCTGTGCGAGTCCCAGATCCTGCAGTAAAATATTTTATTTTAAGGAATTATCATATACAATTGATTTATAAAAGTAATTTGAGCAACATAATGTCAGATGTAGTCATTAGAACAAGCAAAACAAGTATGATTTTTTTTTTTATAATACATATTCGTTTAACACAGTATTTATTTTAAGTAAAAAGAGAAATCCGGGTTTAGCACAAGATTTAAGTTAGTGTTACTGAGAAATTATGAATGACAGTAAAAGAGAAACAGCAAAAAACGAGGTAACATAAACAGACCATACCTTAGCCATTAGTGTGGTTCCAAACCCCCCTTGATAGTTGTTAGCTGAGGGCACTCCCTCCATTACTCCTGGAACAGGATTATAGGTGTCACTGGACCAGCAGCGGCCTGAGCTCATGTTGAGTATTTTTGCCAGAAGCTTGGGATCGAGCCCCAGCCTGTTAAAGGAGATACAAACTGAAACTACTTACACCACATAGTGTGACAGATCAACACTTTCTACAAAAATGCAAAGAAAAAAAGGTAATAATAAAATAAGTTGGCCAAAAATCTGACCCAAGTGTAATCTATAGTATGTTTACCATCATTTTATTTTGTCACCATCTATAAAAAATAAAAGTGGCCAACTATACCTGATGCCCAAGTTCATGGTCTCGGCAGTGCCAATCATTCCTATTGCCAACAGCATGTTGTTACAGATCTTAGCTGCCTGTTAAGAGAAGAGGAGAAACACATGATTACACAAACACAACATAACTCACAGCTTCTGACATACAAATGAACAACAAGAGCAACACCAAATGAAGAATCCGAGGCATACCTGTCCTGTGCCAACCTGACCGCAGTAAACTACATTGGCTCCCATGCAGCTTAGTAACTCTTTCACTGCTGTGAATTCCTCCTCCACTCCTCCCACCATGAAGGTCAGCTTACCAGAAGTGGCGGCTCCAACACCTGAGCCAATCAGAAAACTGCCTGGTGAAGGGGTTACCTATTTATGCCATACCTAGTTGATCTTTTTAAGGGTATAAAAATTATATTCTAATGACATTTTAAGCCAAGTGAAAGTATTATAGTGATTAGGTACAAGTCTAGTATTAATATTACTACAGAGCCCTTAAATCATGCTATTACAGTTTACTATGATGGATTAGATCTGAAGTGTACGACTTCAAAAGAATTTGAGAACATAACTAGATGTATAATATAAAATCAACTGAGATTTTTTTATTTTATATTATTTCAGCAAATGAAGCCACCCCTTAGCACTGGTTACTCTAATTCAAATGTCTGTGTCTTTCTAAAAAAAAAGTTGGCAGCAAAGAAATAAAATCATGCATGATATGCTAAACAAAAGATCTTTACAATGCATTGATGTCACGGCAAGTTCAATGAGCATTAATGGTACAGTATGCGGCAGTAATAAATAAACATGTTGGGAATAAAGAAGCTGAGAGCTTGTGTGGTTCTTTACTTTAACTCCATGTCAGGGCCTTAATTACACAGGCAGGGAAAAAGTTCTATAATTACAGCAGTGCAGTTCCATCTACTTTCACACACGGATGAAAGTGACGTCATGTTCAGTTTTGTTGTGGCTCGCTTTTCATTACGGATGGTTCACAGGCACAAGGGTAGAGCTGAGAATAATATCTACTAGAGGGGCTAAGTACAGAGACTGAGCAGGTTTGTGGAATTCTTACGACTGTTTCGCACCCAAAAGCCGTTTCAGCGGCGCCCATGCCAAACCATGCTGACGCAGTCTTGTCGGGAGAGGCAACAATTTAAGGAAAGAAAACTAGTAGCGTGCTGTTGTTTACGTGCCGAAAAGCCAGAGGCAACAACTTCCTGATTAAAAGGGCCATAAAGCACAGAGTGGGTGCTGGCTCAGTATAAGAACCGGCTGTCTTAGAACATGAGGTAGCCATTGCACCTCAGCCAAGACTATAAGAAAAGAAGGTTGTAATATTGTAACTGCCAAAATGATTTAAAAACGTAAACTTTTTTTTGTGCATGCATGCACTGACGTTTCTGTATAGAGTGGCTTATGCCCATCACTGCAAGTGTCTCATATTTGTAGCAAAAGATGAAAACAGGATAGAAGCATGCGCTTATCTGCATTGGTTCAAAATTGTGATTTATTAATATCTAACCTCCCTCAAAGTGGAGTTGAAAGGTTTAAACCCGAGTGACAACCCTTGGACTCATTCCCTTGCTGGTCTGGAGATACTGCAGCTTATGTCAGAAGGTCTGCACAATACAATGTCGAACTGTGAGGTAAAGCATGAACGGCACAACAACTTTAATCATAGTGAAGATGGAAAAGGAATGAAATCTGCTGAGACAGGAACATAAAAACCGTTCAAAAGCTCAACGAAAATGGGTCATATTTAGGAGAGAGGAGAACAAACAAGAAAGCATGTATGAACAGTGCATATGCATGTGTGATGTGTACATGATGTGTATGCGTGTGTACACTGGGTGAATGTATGTGTATTTAGACTCCAGGAGTCATTCCGTGGGTGGGAAATTTAATTGCATGAGTCATTTTCAGCCCAGTCTCCCTGCATCTCCAACACACCAATAGCAAAAGTTAGTACAGCGGAAACTGGACAGGCGTCACCCCATGTGTTCATGTTATTTCCTTTTTAAAGGAAACATTCAGCAATTGTCCAGCCTTAAACAAAATAACAATTAATAATTAAGTACGCAGTGATTTTAGGTCCAGGATGCGTGTTTGTATTTTGACATGTACCCTGTTATTTTATAGATACTCTACTCTAACTACAACTAAGATCATGAGAGTGGAATATCGTGGGGTTTTCGCAAGGAGATATTAGTTTAGTTGTGTAACACACCTACTTAACAGTTAGAGAACTAATCTTGGGGGGAAAAAAGCATAATCTTTTAAAAGACAGGATGACCCTAGAAAACAATTGAAATTGGCCAAATATGTTATGCTTTTATCAGATTATTTTGTGGAGATAAACTGTATACATCTCACTGCATGTGGTAGTGTATACATCTGTGTAGGTGATGCATAAAATCTCGAAACCCGAATAAACACATTGTAAACATAAAGGGAACAGAGACCCTGCCCAAAATGATTCTTTTTCAGAAAACAGCCAACTGCCTCTTCGTGGACACTGCTTATGGTAACAGATGAATCAAAGCTGCATCATGTTTTTTTTTTCTTCTTCATACTGAGGTTAGGTGGGGGGAAAACAGCTCAGGATGAATCACTCCAGAACATATGTGGGTGAGAAAACAATAAAACTCCAGTAAAAAGAGTTTTGTCTGGTTTGGGTCACATTAACCACTGTGGTGGGTACATGCTTTTACCTCCAGATACCGGAGCATCCATAAAAACAGCACCCATTTTCTCGGAAGCAACAGCCATTTCCTTGGATACAGCAGGATCAATGGTACTGGAGTCAATGAGTAGAGAGCCTTTCTTCACCTTCCTGCATAGCAAGAGAAATAAGCATACAAGAGAATAATAAGTGGAACTAGTTTTATAGTTTTAAGGTTAAGATACCCAGCTCTCATCTCTTTACTCTGGACAGTATGTAGAGTTGAGATTTATGACTAAAAGTGGAATATAGTAAAGCATGAACTTTAAGAGAAATTATATACAAATTTGAATACAAATTTGGCCTGAATGGTCGGTCTGTTAATTGATGGACTTATTACATTTAATGTACACACACACACACAAATATATTTTATACATATTTTATACACACTATATTTTTAGAATATAGTACTAATTATTAGTAATTATTATTTTACACTCTATTTATTTGTCTTGGCCTACATATAAACAGGACAGGAACAGACTGCAATGCACAGTAAAAAAAGCAGAAAAAATAATTGGTGTCCCCCTGCCCACTTCCCAGGACTTGTACAACACAAGAACCAGAAACCGGGAAGGAAAAATCACCACTGACCCTTCGCACCCTGGACACAACCTCTTTCAGCTCCTCCCTAAAACTGCCAGACACAGGAACAGTTTCTTTCACCAGGCAATCACCCCGATCAACAACTCACCATAATTATATTCACTGCTTCATATCTATAAGTACTGCATTATCAGGACTGTCAGTCATCAAATCCTCTGCATATATTACACACACTACTGCTGCTATATATTGTACAAAAGCATAATATTGCACAATATTGTTATTTGCACTCCCACACTTTATGTACATAACTGATCAGTCATATTCCATATTCATATTTAATACTCATTCTGTATATATTGTATCTCATCGTCTGCATTGTCTTGTATAGTATAGTGTTATTTATGTCTGTACTTTTGAGAGTCACAAACAGCTGGAACCAAATTCCTTGTGTGTGTCAACAAACTTGGCCAATAAACCTGATTCTGAGATATATATACACACACACACACACACTACACATATAGATAGATAAATATATAGAGAATTACACACACAACATTATTGATGTACATGCTACAAAAATACTACTAACTTAATTGCAGAAATTCACAAGTCACTTAAAAAAAATATCACTTCAGAAAAAAAATCCTCTTGTTATTTGAGCTTGGATCACATAATATAAATATTTCCATGCCATTCAAATCTGATATAAATAATGCAGATGTCCAGGTTCAATAAAATGCTATGATATGAAAAATTCAAGGATAAGACAAAAAGGAGGATTAATAGTAATTCTAATACACTGGTTAATCATGTTGACTTTTTAGCTACTTTATCAAAATCCTTACACCCATAACGATGATCATTTAACTGAAAACAAAAATTAAACTTGTGAAAAAGATCTGAAAACCCAGGCTTACTTAAGAATTCCATTTTGACCCGTGTACACATCAATAACATTAGGGCTTGACGGCAGCATCGTGATGATGCGGTCTGCTTTGTCTGCCACATCTGCAGGTGTGTCCAAGATCTAAGACCATAAAACAAAAGAAAAAGTCCAATTTTACAGTAAACAGTGTATCGTGGTCAGGGACACAGTGACTCTGGAGCCCATGTTACACCTGGGATGGGAAGGCAGCTCATCAGTGGGTCAATGCGCGCACACACACATACAAGGGGAAATTTAGCAACTGGTTACAACACAGAAAACTCCACGCAGACAGTAACCTGATATCAGGGTTGAACCATGGACTCTGAAGAGCCACCTTAATTCTATTACCAATGTGTGCAAAATTTGAAGTCATGTTTGATCTCACTTGAGCCCCCAGCTCCTGTAGTTCTTTGCAAGACTCTGGGAAAACATCTGTAGCAATCACAGGGTAGCCGTGTTTGATCAGGTTCTTGGCCATTGGGTTTCCCATGTTCCCCAAGCCAATGAAGCCCACCTGGGTCTTGGAGGCCATAGATCTGCAGACTGAGACAAAAACCATTACATAATGCACGCGCACAAGTGTCCTATTGCCACAGTAACGCCCTTCAGGTGATCTCAAGGTGAACACACAACAACACTAACTTAATGAAGATCTCCAAAGAAAAATGGTTTGTGATTTAAGACACCATGTTGTTGTCACTCTAACCGCAGAACTACAACACTTGTGTCTGTTTAATTTTAAACAGTATGAAATGGGATAATTTAGCACAGCATTTTTCACAGTACATAACTCACAACTCTGCAATAAATAAGTCACTAAAACCGAGATAAATATGACCGAGCATACCCTGAACCGAAGCGACATGATTATGCCACTTTCCTAAAAGACTTTTCCGAGAGCCCCTTAACAGAGCCGCCATACTGCCTTACTGCTGCCCTCCGACTCACAGCGCCTGCATTGGACGGCAAATGAATGATGCAACCTCTGACCATACAGCGTTGTGCTTGAGCACCTTCTCCACCAATGGAAAAGAGAAGCAAAGAGAAGGCGGGGCATCCTACAGAGCTATAATACGATTGGTTAAAACCGATAGCACGCATGCTCCAGCGGAAGTTGTTTGATGATAGTGTAGAATTTATAATACAATAACAAAGGCATGTTTTATAGAACTAGAACTGATCAGAATCAGAAGGAACTTTTGATTAGTTTTAGTGTCATACGTTTCTAGTTCACAGAGTCGATAACACACAGAAAAATAATAAATAAGTAAATAAATAAACAAGCAAACAAACAAACAAATAAATAAATAAATACACATGTAAATACAAATAGACACAAAATAATTGAAAAATAAATCAATTGTATGTACAGTTGTGCTATAGATGATAGAATGAAATAGAATAGAATGAGATGCAGGGATGTAGTAAGAATAAATTAAAATTATAAAATGATTGCACATTGTTATTGTGTAATCGGAATCAGAATCAGAATCAGGTTTATTGGCCAAGTGTGTTGACACTCACAAGGAATTTGGTTCCAGCTGTTTGTGACTCTCAAAAGTACAGAGAAATAACACTATACTATACAAACTATACAAGACAATGCAGACGATGAGATACAATATATAAAGAATGAGTATTAAATATGAATATGGAATATGACTGATCAGTTATGTACATAAAGTGTGGGAGTGCAAATAACAATATTGTGCAATATAATGCTTTTGTACAATATATAGCAGCAGTAGTGTGTAATATATACAGATGATTTGATGACTGACAGTCCTAATAATGCAGTACTTATAGATATGAAGTAGTGAATATAATTATGGTGATCAGGGTGATTGCCTGGGGAAAGAAATTGTTCCTGTGTCTGGCAGTTTTAGTAAGCAAAGTTCTGTAGCGCCTGCCAGAAGGGAGGAGCTGAAAGTGATTGTGTCCAGGGTGCGAAGGGTCAGTGGTGATTTTTCCTTCCCGGTTTCTGGTTCTTGTGTCGTACAAGTCCTGGGAAGTGGGCAGGGGGGCACCAATTATTTTTTCTGCTGTTTTTACTGTGCATTGCAGCCTGTGCATTGCACAGTTTTTTACTGTGCATTGCAGTCTTTTTTGTTGCTGCACCAAACCAGATGGTGATGGATGTGCACAGGACAGACTCAATGACTGCAGTGTAGAACAGCATCAACAGCTCCTGTGGCAGACCATACTTCCTTAATTGATGTAGAAAGTACATCCTCTGCTGGGCCTTTTTGATGATGGAGTTTATGTTGCACTCCTATTTCAGTTCTTGGGAAATGGTAGTGCCCAGAAACTTGAAGGCCTCCACAGATGACACCAGGCTGTTGGATATTGTGAGGGGAGTAGTATTGAGGGGTCTTTCCTAAAGTCCACTATCATCTCCACAGTTTTGTGGGTGTTTAGCTCTAGACTGTTCTGACTGCACCATAGCACCAGCCGCTCCATCTCCTGTCGTGTAATGAGGGGAACCTTTAACTGTTCATGAGGTAAATTGTCTGGAGGAAGAAACTGTTCTTGTGCCTGATTGTGCTGGTATTTGGGGCTCTGTAGCACCAGCCAGATGGTAAAGGTTCAAAAAGTGAATGACTTGTATGTGAGGGATCCAGAGTCATTTTCTGAGGCCTTTCCTAACTCTGGATATGTACAGTTCTTGAATGGTGGGCAGGGGAACACATGTATTGTGAATATTGATGAATTTGACTTAAGAGAGATACTGTAGCTATCGTGCTACAGTAGCAGTGCACAGAGGTAGGTGCTCCTGGTTAAACATGGCCTGTTCATTTGAGCTCACAATATCACAGTGTGCGCTTGGGTATTGGTGTGATCCTACACGTCATATTCGTGAAAACGATTTTAGAAGTATGATTTGTTTTAATTTTTTAATTTTTTTATTATTATTTCAATAACAAATGATAACAGATAACAAAATGCAATGCTATATTATTCAAATCTTAAAATAGTAGCAAAACAAAGGAAAGGAAAAAAATATACAAAGAAGGGGTATCGAGCAGTACAATTAATTTAAAAAAGAGGAATTAACAGCCTTGTAAAAGTCCATAGTTTTGACAGCTTTTCGGCTTGTAAGTCATTTTAAAATTTCAAAATAAAAATGGAAAATTTTTAAAAAATGATTTTATTTAATTTTTTTTCAGACCACTTACATTTACCGATATGAAACTTTCCAAATAAAATAAAAAGATTTCAAATAAAAATATTACATTTTCCCATTTGACTTTCCTCATTAAAAAAAAATAACACTTTTTCTGTACATGGATTATGATTCAAAAACATGTTCGACATCAGTGCAAAAAAAAAAAAACAACAACAAAAAACTAGTGTGCATACAATAATAAAAGAAAAAAAGGTGCACAGCAGATTCTGTATTTATGTTACAGAATGTACAAGAATCTGATATAATTTTGGAAGTATGATTTGAAGACCTACATTTCAAGCGCGTGCGTAAGACAGTCACGTGTTCCCGGAAGCGAAGCGGAGAGGGGAATGTACAGCTGAGTCTGGAAAGTGCGTCAACAACACGGCCGAGGGTTTCTGCTTGTTGGAAAATATGGGGTAGGCCATGCTTAGTGTATTTATACATTAACACTGTACCATCGTGTATAGAATTTTGACAGTTGTTTGTGTTAATTGTATTTTTCATGCCAGGTATCCACGAGTTCGATTGAAACTTAGAAGCTAACGCTAGCTCTAGTGACTTAATCCGCTCTCCTTATTAGCATGTTAGCTGCTCATAGATCCATCAAACACACTGCTATACAAACATGATTTAAAACGAACAACAACTCGATTCTCTCACTGTTAGGATTACAGAAAGACTTAAATTGTGTGTTATGATTTCTGTATTGAGATAACACGCCTGTATGACCGAATACGGTTAGATAATTACTGTGAACTTCGTTTGTTATTGTTTAGCTCATGCTACTAGCAACGAACTTTGTTTTAAATGACGTGCTAATGAAGTTAGCTTCCTGCTTAGTCAGCATAGCTCGTGATAGCTGAACACATTACTATTACTGCCAATAATAACAATAATAATAATAATAAAAATAACATAAATGAAATGTTAAATATCTATGTTTCTAACAAACTGAACATGTCTGAACAAATTGCCTATATTGTATATTTCAAATGCTCATTTCACACTTGTACATTTGTACATACAATTAGTCTATATCGTATATGTCATTCTGTTACACTGTGGAGCTTCTGTCACTAAAACAAATTCCTCGCATGTGAAAACATACCTGGCAATAAAGCTCTTTCTGATTCTGATTCTGATGTCGTTAGCTAACTTGTTTAATACGAACGTTTTTTTTTTTTCTGTTTTTTTTTGCGAGTTATACAAAGATATTTATTTTTTTTTTAAATTTCATACAGGCACTATATCATTTAACGTTATTTATTTAATTTTTGTATATTATTTATTAATATAACAGCAACTCGAAACCAGTATTAAAGTGATAGTTTATTGCTATCATTTTGGAAAGTCTGAATGTTTTTTGCCCTGTATGTGAGTTATGGTGTCATTAGGGGAAGTACTGGGTGTGTCATTTCTAAAAGTAATCTACATTACCATTTGTTTCTTATGTTTTTAATACAGGGCCAGCTGCTGATTGATTTATAGACTTTTTCAGGAGGGACCATCAGCATCTAGTACCATGGAAACATCTAATTTTGCTCATGTCATCTTCCAGAACGTTGGGAAGAGCTATCTCCCTCATGCTGCACTGGAGTGCCACTACACACTCACACAGTTCATCACGCCCCATCCCAAGGATTGGGTTGGCATTTTCAAGGTAAATCTGCTCGGTTTCAGGTTCATTTATCTGGTTTATTGTACATTGCATTGAATTGATTTCCTTGTTGCAACAGTCAGATTTTTACTCAACACGTTCACAAATTTGCCTAAAGTCATACGTTTATTCTGTCAGCGTGATCATATGGGAGCAGAACAATGTGGAGGCAGCCACACATCAAGCAGATAGCCATCAAGAGCTTTCAGTAATGTTCGCATCAAACAACAGAAGCAGTTAAAAGTGTGATGTCCGTAACTTTTTACCATGGTTCTTGGTGCCTCAATGCAACAGCTTCAATTTATAAACCCATCCTGCCTTCAGTCTAGGCTGGTGAAGGTGGTGTTAGGGTGTGGGGATTTTCTCATGTCACACTTTGGGCCTGTTATACAAAACCAATCATCACTTTCATTACTGCAATAATGTGGATATTTTATACACACACAAACGGATAGATGAATAAAAAGATGGCTGGATAGCTAAATGGCTGGATAAAAAAAATGTGCAAGCTTAAGGATTGCTTCCAGAATGCAGTTATTATTACCTAACAGATATAGTCCAAAGAAGGAGAACTGGCAACAAAGGTGCCCAAGACTCTTTATTGTGTGTAAGGAGCAATGCCTAGAGTGGTCTGATCCCACAGAAGAGCTACTGTAGCTGAAACTGCTAATAAAATTAATGCTGTTTATGCATTAAAGGTGGGGTCTCCATTGTTTAAAAGCCAATGTTGACATTTGAAATCACCAAAACAAACACGCCCCTAACCCAAATGGATAACCTGTATTGATAGCTCCGCCCACACATACACCAGACAAGTATAACTCAAGTATAACCCAGACAAGTATTATGGCGGAACCTGTTGGGGCAGCTGACCTAGGGTATATTTTTATTAATAAATGAACTCAATGAGTAATACTATGTGTTTTTGTAGGACTGTGTGTTGTACCGTGTAGCACTGTGTGTTGTACCGTGAAAGGTTTAGCTCCGTTTCTGCTCATTGGCTACACGCTAGTTTTGTTTTTGTTTTGTTTGGCGGCCCAACGCAGTTTTGTGAAACTCAACTTTAATTGTAAATAAATAAATAATATAGTAAATAAAAGGGCTGCATGGCTGCGGACTAGTCAGAGTGCCAATGCTGCAAAATTGTTCAGGATTTTTTTGAGGATCATGACTAATAGTTTAAGGTGTTCACATGGTCTTCGAATTTCCCAAATCTGAATCCAGTCAACATCTGTGGGATGTGCTGGACAAAGTCAGAACCATGGAGGCCCCTCCTCACACCTCCTCACAACTTACAGGACTTAAAGGATCTGCTGCTTACATCTTGGTGCCAGAAACTACAGCACACATTCAAAGGTCTTGTGGAGTCCATGCCTCAGTGGGTCAGAACAGTATTAGTGGCACAAGGGGGATCTACACAATATTGTAGTTTTAACCTTATGGCTGATCGGTGTGTATACATACATGTATATGTCTTTGCATGTGTGAGTGTGTGTATGTATGCATGTATGTGTATTTTATATATTTGTATATATTTATATATTTTATATATTATTAGCATATATATATATATATATTTGCATGTATATATGCTATTATCTTTATGCATATTGTGGCTTGTGTGATTTTAAAAGAATGTCAGTTTGCTTTAGAGGTAAAAACATCAGCTCTAGAACTTTGCCAATGAAAAATGTTTGTTACACACAAGCTTGAGACTGACAGTATGCGTTGCTTCATGTTGGAGTGTAAATTGCTTGGAATGTAGGTGAACATTCACCTACTATCCATGAATGCACGAGAGAGAACTGCTGTAGCTTAATGGCCGTGGGAGCTTTTAGGAATGAATTATAGTTGCTGGCAGGGTAAGCTTAGTGTTTTGGCTTGATCTGCATGCTGCAGTTTCCCCCAGCTGCTGCTGGTTAAGAAACACACACAACTGCCTTGGCCACGTTAAGGGAAGCGCTGCTACAGAGAGAAAGACTGACTTAACATTTAATGGTTTTTGAGATGGAAGTAAGGATAGTAACTGACAAGATTCAGTGTCTGGGTTTTGGACTGATGAGATCAAAGAGGAATTTTAGAGCCTTCTGGGTTGAGTGTATGAGTGTTTCTGTGTGGTGGACAGAGTTTGATGAAGCCTTTTTACAACAAGCTGTCAGGAGGGCTTCTCCTCCTTTGCAGCTGTGTTGCATTGAAGGCAGTGTTCTTCATTAAGAGCCATGGGATTAACCTCCGGTGAAAACCGGTCTAAGATTCAGCCTTTTAGACTTGGGCTAAATGGCTTCAAAGAAAGTTGATGATGAGCAATTTTGATTAATGGAGAAACTTTTATGATCTCTGAAACTGCTTCCTGTATGTTTTTATAACCCAGAGCAATGTGGGAAAGGAGCAAAGATCAGATTCTGAAAAGCCTGAATTACATTGGGTTAACTTCATGCACAAAAGATTTATTGTATCTTTGTCACTTACAGCTGCTACCTTATATGTTTTTGTTGTCATTGCCACCTTTGTGAGATCCTGATTGGAGCTTGAAGCCTGTTTTCCAAGGTTGAGGTTTGTGGTGTACAAAACACAGCATTGCCCTGGAGGTACATACGTTCATCTGTACCTCTGCCATGCACACACCTCCTGACGCAGGAGTAAACCCTTGGGAAGAAGAGCCTAGGTGTTATAAATCCTTCACACGGCCATTGCTTTGCTGAAAGATAGGTGGGTTCTGTGCCAAGCACTAAACAATGCCAAAATGGATACCTGATCCATGAGTCATTGGCCTAGAGCTGTGACTTGGGCTCATGACTGCCAGTAGGATGTTATTGCCACCTGGTGTTCAGGGGATGACTTCACACTACCTGAGCTGGGACTAATGAAATGGAGCCCTGTTTGCAAATGGTTGGACTTTCTGACTGCTTTGTACAGCTTGGCTGTGTACAGATTTTACTTCCTGAAATAAATATAAGCTCATAACACCCTTCTCTGGAATTTACGAAGTACCTTATTAAGCTATGTCTTTGAGCTCATGATTGCATTTCAGGATTTTCCTTTATGTCCTCAGATAGCTTGTCTGTTGAAATCTTTTGCAATACCCTTTTTCTTAGATGGTGTCTTTTCAATCTCTGGTCTAAACAAATGGCCAATTCCAAAGAGTACCAACCTGGTGCTCTTTGAAATTGGAGCTCTAGCAGAGGCCTGATTTGCAATTTGTGAACGTCATGTTTGGAGCGTCAGAACATGCCACTAGGGTGGAGCTGGCGAACGCTGCTTTATAATTATCCTGTCAGAGAAGAAGCAGCAGTCACTGTTGCATCCTGATATATGTTCTTCCCACAGCTGCAGGTGGATTCAAGTCTGACTTGATCTCATATTTGTTTTTGTCAACTGATTTTGCCTGAGGACCCACATTTGTCCTTTATTATTATGTCCTGACCCCACAGTAATTAAATTTATTACACAAAATCGCCATTTCACATAAGGTTAAATCTTTAGTCTCCAAAACCAAAAACAATATTCACAATCTTCTTATTATTGTAATAATAATAAAATATTTGAACAGGCACAGCTCATTATGAATAATAATAACTTTTCAGACATTTATGTAAGTCAATTCTCTGTTTTGAGCTGAAGGGGAAGCTGGAAATATTGATTGTTCTTGACATTTTAGTTCAGAAAATTCCTCACATGAGTAGTATGTTTTCTGCCCCATTTCCTGTCGTTAATTAAGAAAGTTATATTTTTCTAAAATGGTTCTTCTAAAAAAAAAAAAAAAAAAAAAAAAGTCCACACACACAGCAGTTAAATCATGCCTAACAGATTTTGAGAGGTTTGTTTAATATTGACTGCTGGCCTCCATGTTTCAGTTTCTGTTGTTGTATGTCAGACCCAAGCTGTAAACAGAAACACTAAGTGCTTCTCGAAATAAACACCCACCACTAAACTCATTGAAGCTGTTGTCTATGGACCAAAACCTCTACAAATGCAAGTTCATTGGCAAACCAGTAAAACTACAAAACTGAGCTTTAATCCTTTATTGTTGTTTAGGTCAAACTCGACCCATTCATTTATTTCACACTGGCCCGGATGTAATTCATGCACTGGAACACTGAGCTACATTTGGGCACTTTCTCATTACGGTTACATAAAAACATTGTGCAAATGATCTGTTTTGGATGTAATAATTTACCTCCAGATACAAGCAGATAAAGGAAAAGTAAATTAGCTTGACAAAAATTATTTTATTGAGCATGAAGCTGCTTTTCTCAAATCACATTTTAAATGAGTTCATTAAAGTGGCACCAGCGATAACACTTTAGTGAGCTGAAAACACATCCCATTTAAATACAGAGCAAAAACAGACAACACAGCTAAAACGTCTGCTGTAAAGTTTTGTTAAGGCTACCAACACAATAGACTTGTTGAAGTCTTGATCAGATCCCAGTGATTAACATTAACATTAATGAGAATTTGAAATTGACCAAAATTCACACCTCTGTACAGCTCCACCAGCAGCTGAATAGCACGAGTGACTTTCTGTGGCGACCCCCACCAGTGATTACGTCAGGTCACAGATGGTGTTTGTAGACAAGGGTGTAACAGCAGGAAAAAAGGTTGCTTGAGTGGGGCTTTAAGGCATCAAGGGAGCTGTTTGCATGAAATCCAGTCTTGGCTTGGTTTGCTTGCAATTCACACATGCTTGTAGAAGTCATCAAATGTCTTTGAGGCTGATCAAATGTGAAAGCTGGGATGGATAACAGTGCTATTACTAATAGTTAGTGCCATGTATGCAGTAATCAGAACTAGAAAGGCTTCGCCAAGATGTTATTAAGACAAGTCTTAATTTTAAACCGTCTATCTTAGTAAATGTCATAGTTTTGCATTTTGGTGAGGAGATCAGCCACTTTAGCTTTCCTTGGCTGTGAGTTGCTCCTGGGCTTAAATGAGAAGCACACAGAGGTTCAGTTTCGCCCTTACTCACCCTAAACGGGCTTAATGAGTGAGCGGTGTCCAGCGTGCAGTAATGACACTGCCTTTAATGGCTTCCTGTTCTTTACAGCTCCAGAACCCCAGGCTACTCTCCCTTGTACAGTCTGGGGATTACAGCAACATTAATTGTGGTGAACTGCACAGTGTGAGCAGCTCTTAAATATGACCATTTACCAGTGATTCTGCATTTGTGGATTTGTACATATGCATGTTAAATTACTTGCTATAGATTTCCTGTGTGCACAGTTATGAGGCAGCAAGCTTGTTTAGGGAGTGTGTATTAGACTGTGTGTGAGTGCTAGAGTGTGAGTGCGTATGTGCACACGTGTGTTGGTGTTTTTGCGCACATGCATGTGAGTGTGTGTGTGTGTGTTTCTGTGCATGTGTCGGTGAGTGTTTCTGTGCGTGCGCGCGTGTGTGTGTGTCTGTGCATGCGTGCGTGTGTGTGTCTGTGCGGACATGTGAATGTCGGTATGCACACGTGAGGGTGTGTGTGTATTGGGACCCGAAGCCAGTACAATGTGAGTCTGATTTTGCTTGACAGTTTTATGGCAGACGGCTGAACTTATGGATATATTTTCTACGCACCCCCTCATCAGCCATCAGTTAACAACACATAAAATCCATATAATTACATTTTGGTTTCCAGTTTGAAGTATGTGTAAAATTTTCACCTATTTTCCTCTTCCTGTTAAGCCTGAGTTGTAGCCGTGCTCCCTCAACCGAACAAGGTCTTGGCACATGTGGCAGCTGGGAAGAGCCATGTATCAATCATCCCTTTATAACTCATGGCAGAGTTCACGTGTGTGCACACACCTCTGAGTGTATCTTTAAGGCTTTGGCTTAAAGGGTAACAGGGAAGTAAACAAGTGAGTCAGGCAATGTGTAATACCATGACCATCTGAACATTGCATCTAGTGTCTTTGAATTAGTCGGCACATGTGACAGACTAAATAGACCTCCTTGTATTTTATAGAAATACATTGTCTATTCCTGTTTTCTTTTTAGCAGTAATGGGGAGTTTAAACTACAAATTATATGTCAAGTGAACCATACAAAGACAGTCATGGATTAACTACAGATTCGCTTAATTTTTAAATGGATGTAGCTAGGTTACCATGTAAAATCCTTTCTCTCATAGGTTGGCTGGAGCACGGCTCGTGACTATTACACCTTTCTGTGGTCTCCTCTACCAGATGAGTACACAGAAGGCACTGCAGTCAACCGATCAGTGATCTTTCAAGGTAACATGACATTAAAATAATATTGTATTACAGCTCTTTCTGACTTTTCTTTAGCTCAGTTGAATGCAGCACTGTGGCTTGGGCCCTTTCAGAGGGATATTAAAAGCTTTTAATATCCAAATGACAGATGCAGTAAAATATGGAACACTCCAACTCCCTATTAGCACGCCCAAGTGTTGATGGGCCTGTTTTATAGCAGTGGTTTAGGTCACAGACTGGAAACTTTGTAAAACTTAAGATAAAGGTGCACCAGTATGGTCCGGAGATAGCAGAAAGATATAGTAAAACAATTTATGAGCTAGCACACTTTTAGTTTGCACATGTGAGTTGTAAAACATGGTGTTAAATGGAGGCTACAATTTTTTTTTATCTTTCTCCAGAGGACTTCCTATAAGCATTTGGCAAAATCATCCATCAAAGTTTTCCTTCATTGATGATACAAGATGGATTTGTGTTTATAAATATTTGTACAGGTTACTACGTGCCCAACGATGATGGGGAATTCTACCAGTTCTGTTATGTCACTCATAAAGGAGAGATTCGTGGGGCCAGTACACCTTTCCAGTTCCGTGCTAACAGCCCCACTGAGGAAGAGCTACTCACTGTCGAGGATGAGGGTGGATCAGACATTCTGGTTGTCACCACCAAAGCCAGCTATCTAGAGGTAAGCAAGTCTGTAAGTCTGTGAGTTACAGAAAAGTAAAAAGTTCCTAATTCCTGAATATCACGCTTATGTTTTGAGTGCAGATGAAGTACTGTACATTGCCTAATATAAAACATATGTTAAGTGAGCTTGTGTGAACTACTTTGCTTAACTCCAGTTAATTTCCTGTCTGATTCACCTCTCACTCGATGAATAACAAATCATGTACAGCATTTTTCCTATTTGTCTCTGACTCCATGCATTGTTTTTCAGCAAAAGATGGAGGAGGTGCGCCTGGAAAAGGACGAGCTGCTGAAGAGCCTGGCGCTCCTGCAGAAAGAGCGAGATGAAGCGCTGGAGGAGAAAGACAGTATTCAGAAAGAGTATGAGCAGGAGAGAGAGAGCAGTGTCCAGCTAAAGAAAGAAATGCAGGTCAGCGCTTATGGTCTCTTCTCCTTGCACCATTTTAAAGTTGGTGGAATGTTTAACATGTATTAAAACCATTTATGAGCTGCAGGCTACTCATGATTTAAAACAGCTAAACCAAATGAGTACGAAAAAGCACCTAGCTACACTATAAGCTACTAAGAAAACATAGCTAATTATATTGGTGTACTACAAAATAATAATAATAATAATAACAAAGCTACAGATACAGGAAGGGCTAACTAGGGGTGAGTAAACACTCTTCTGTATAATCTAGCTAAGGTTCATGGGCATATGGTACTCCATATCACATGATTACCATCATAATGTAACCAGCTAGGCAATCAACAACAATACAGTATGTTGAAACAGATCTGCAAACAAATGTCAGTTGTAAGCGGTGTGAATCAAAACACTGTTAAATTTAGCCATGGCTGATGGACAGCTTTGTTTTTTTATCTGTATTAAAATGCATCCTCCGTAGCTGTATCATGATCCTGTTGTTCTAGAGACCAATTCATATAAGCCAGAACACCTATCCCTGTTTCAAACACTAGTACTACAATCACATTCACGTTAAGTTGTGTAAGATTAAACAACTAACTCCACAGGAAAAGCAATTACATGCCTGAAATAAACTCTGAATAATAATAATAACTGTCGTGAAGTTTGAGTCCGTGTCGGAAAGTTTCTTACGAATTTGATTGTTTTGCATTGGCCGTATTTGTTTGTAACTCACTCGTCATACTGCATTTTTCATGTCCCCTCACTTATTGAGTCCATCTATTCCAAGGGTGTGACATTTGAGGGTGTGACACTTATTTTCTTTTTCTGAACTTCCTGCTGGAGTCACTGTGCAAGTCAAATCATCACGCTCAATTTGGTTTGCGTATAGGCAAAGGTAGAACATCAGCATAGTGTTGGCACAGTGTAAATAAAATTTATAGTACCAAATGTTATAGAATCCAACTGTTTGTCATGTTGACAAGGTACTGAACTTTCTATTAATTCTTTTATACAAGTTGTACAAAATTGCATGATTCACCAGAGTGTTCCTGTAATGAGAAGTGAAATGAACAAATTACATCAATGCTTTTATGCAGTGGTGAAATGTTAAGACTCTGATTTGCTGATCAGATAGTTGATTGTTCAAGCCCCAGCACCAGGAAGTTGCCAATGTTGGACTCTTGAGCAAGGCCCTTAACCCTACCATATCATGGCTGACCCTCAGCTTGGACCCCAGCTTCCCAACAAGTTGGGATATGTGAAGAAAAGTATTTCACTGTAATGTTACTACACATATAACTATATATGAGACCAATAAAAGCTTCTTGAATTTAATTGCAGCTATCATTGAGTGACTTGAAGTCTTTAGACGTATACTTGTATGAGCACAGAAGGAAAATTGAGTTAAGATGAGTTTGCCCACCCATTTGTGGCTGTTAATTTTATGACTGCACTTTTATATGTTGTTTTATGTGCTGCTAGAATAAATCTAAAAAAGATTTTACTC